>NW_026975211.1:0-126045 GCF_030014295.1 Loxodonta africana | reverse complement strand
CTACGCTCTTCTACTATACCCTACTGTAATTGATTCGATGGGATTCGACGCCATTCGACGCGATTTGTCTCGTTTCGTCTCCATTCAGCTTGATTCGACTCTGTTCTACTCTACTCTATTCTACTCTACACTCTTCTGCTCTGCTCTACCCTTTTCTACTCTATTCTATTGTATCCTTTCCATTCTCTTCTACTGTGTTCAAGTCTACTCTATTCCATCCTACCCTAATCTAATCTATTCTACTGGATTCGATTCCACGCATCTCGATGCGATTCGGCTCAAATCGGCTCCTTTCCACTCCATTCATCCCCAATCGGCTCAAATCGGTTCGATTCAGCTCTAATCGGCTCCATTCGGCTCCAGTCAGCTCGAATAGGCTCTATTCAGCTCTATCCGGCTCTATTAGGCTCTACTCAACTCTATTATCTCTTTTCGACTCCACTCGACTCCATGCTACACCATTCTACTCCATCCTAAACTATTCTCTACTGTATTGTATTGTACTCTACCCTACTCTAGTCTATTCTACTTGATTGGATTGGAATTGATCAGATTCAATGCAATTCGACGGGATTCAACGCGATACGGCACGATTCCGCGGGATTCGGCGTGATTCGTCTTGGTTTCTATCCATTTAGCTCTTTTGGGCTCTATTTGGCTCTATTCGGCAATGTTCGACTCTGCTCTACTCTACTCTTCTATACTCTGCTCGTCTCGACCCTATTCTTTCAGTTCTGTTCTGTTCTGTTCTACTGCACTCTATTCTACCCTACCCTACCCTAACTTAGCCTACTGTAATCTGTTCTATGCTATTCGACACACCTGAATGGGATTCGACCTGATTCGGGTCATATCGGCTCGATTCATCTCCTTTCTGCTCCATTAAACTCGATTCGGTTCTATTCGGCTCTTTCCCACTCTATTCGGCTCTTTTTGGCAGTATTCGACTCTATTTGACTCTAGTCTACTCGATTCTTTCTGTTCTGTTCTATTCTACTCTATTCTATTCTTCTCTACCCTACCCTAACCTTACCTTCCCCACACTAATCTATTTGATTCGATTCGACACATTTCAAACGACTCGACATGATTCATCTCGATTCACCTTGAATTTGGTCAATTCGGCTGTATTCAGCTCTGTTTGGCTCTTTTCGGCTCTCTTCAACTCAATTTGACTCTATTCTACTGGACCCGACTCTACTTAATTCTATTCTCTTCTTTCTATTGTGTTCTGTTGTGTTGTAGTCTAGCCTCTCCTGCCGTACCCTCCTCTACTCTAATCTATTCGATTCAACGCATTTTGACGCGATTCCATGTGATTAGGCTTGAATCGGCTCGATTTAGCTCTATTTGGCTTGAATTGGGTCAATTCGTCTCGATTCTGCTCAATTCAGCATAATTAGGCTCGAGTGAACCTTATTCAGCCCTGTTCAGCTCTACTCAACCCTTTCTACTTTATTTGTCTCTATTTGGCTCCATTCAACTCCCTTCCACACCATTCTACTCTTTTCTACTCTATTCTGTTCTGTTCTACCCTACCCTACTCCAATCTATTCTAATCGATTCGATTCATCACGATTTGTCTCCTTTCCTCTCCATTCGAATCGATTCGGCTTGAATTGGATCTATTCATCTATATTCTGCACTACCCGACTCTGACTATTCCACTCTACTAAACTCTACTCCATTCTACTCTTGGTATTCTCTTCTGTTCTACTCTATTCTATTCTTCTGTGCCCTTCCCTACTGAATCCCAGTCTAACCTACACTACTCTAATCTATTCAATTTAGTTCGATTCCATTCAGTTTGACACCATTCGACCCGATTTGAGACAATTCGACGGGATTCGGTGAGATTCCGCGAGATTTGATGCGTTTTGGTGGGATTTGATGGAATTCGACGAGATCCGATGCAATAGGATGCAATTAAGTGTGTTTTGGCTCGATTTTGCTGGGTTCAGATTGTCTCTATTTGGCTCATTTCAGCTCCACTAGGCTCCATTCATCCCGAATCTGATCGACTCGACTCGATTCGGCTCATTTTGGTCATATGTGGTCCTATTCAGCGTTATTCGGCTCTATTCAACTCTTTTCTACTCTCTGCATCTCTGTTCGAATCCATTTGACTCCATTCCACACCATTCTATTCCATTCTACACTACTGTATTCTACAAAACCCTCCCCCACCCTAGCCTATCCTAATCTAGTCTGCTCTTTTCTAGTCTCCTTTTCTATTTTCTCTGTTCCATCCTATGCTACTCTACCATACCCTGCACTAAGCTAACCTACCCTGACCTATGCTGTTCTATTCTATTTCCTTCTATTTTCTCTGTTCCACCGTATGCTTCCCTACCCTATGCTACCCCACCGTACCATACTCTACTACTTAGGGTTACTCAATAAGGGTCCTAATTAAGGGGAGTAGTTCGGGCAAGGGTACTCCTTAAGGCAAGTGTACTAGTTCAGGCTACTAGTTAAGGCCAGGGTACTAGTTATGCAAGGGCACTAGTTAAGGCCAGGCTACTAGTTAAGGCATGGGTACTTGTTGAGGGTACTGGTTAAGGCAAGGGTACCAGTTCAGGCTACTTGTTAAGGACATACTACTAGTGAAGGCAAGGGTACTAGTGAAGACTACTGGTTAAGGCAAGGGTACTTGTTAGGACTACTAGTTAAGGCAAGGGTACTAATTAGGCTAAGAGTTCAGGCAAGGGTACTCGTTCAGATTACTGACTTAGGGTACTATTCAAGACTAGTTGTCTAGGCTACTGCTCTATGCCACTAGCCTAGCTGACTAGTCCAGCTTACTAGTCTAGGCTTCTACTCCAGCCTTCTCTTGTCTACTCTAATGTAGTCTACTTGCATCTACCCTAGTCTTTCTATCATAAACTACCCTACCCTAACCTATTCTAATCGATTCCATTTGATTCGATTCAAAGCATTTCGATGCGACCGGACACCATCACGCTTGAGTCGGCTCGATTCCGCAACATCAGCTCGATTCAGCTCGATTTGGCTCGAATCGCTTCAATTCAGCTCGTTTCCACTCGGTTCAGCCTTATTCGGCCCTATTTGGCTCGATTCGACTCTTTTCTACTCTATTTGTCTCTGTTCGACTCCATTTGACTCCACTCTTCTCCATTCTATGCTATTCTACTCTATTCTGTTCTACTCTACCCTACGATACTCTAATCTATTCGATTGGATGCGATTCTTAGCAATTCGGTGTGATTCATCTCGTTTTGTTTCCATTTGACTCGATTCGGCCAGAATTGGCTCTATTCAGCTATATCCTGCACTCTTTGACTCTATTTGACTCAATTCTACTCTGCTCTACTCTTGTCTGCTTTACTCTCTCTACTCTACCCTACTGTACTATATTCTATTCTGTACTATTCTGTTCTAGTCTACCCACCCGCCCCTCCCCTACCCTTCCCTAATCTATTTGATTAGATTCGATGTGACGTATTTCCACGCGATTTGACGCGATTAGGCTTGAATCAGCTCGATTCAGTTCGAATCGGCTCTATTCGGCTCGACTTGGCTCCATTTCACTCCATTCGGCTCGATTAGGCTCGAATTCCATCGATTCTGCTGGATTCTGCTCGATTAGGCCTTATTTGGGCCTATTCGGCCCTATTCTGCTCTATTAGACTCTTTTGTACTCTATTCATATCTATCCGTCTCTATTGGACTCCGTTCAACTCCATTCCTCACTATTTTCCTCTCTTCTATTCTACCCTTCCCTACCCTAATCTCTTCTAATCGATTCGATTTGATTTGACGCGATTCGAAGCAACCGGACGTGATTCGTCTCGTTTTGTCTCCACTCGGCTCAATTCGGCTATGTTCTCTCTCTTTGACTCTATTCTATTCTGTTGTATTCTTTCTGTTCTGTTCTATTCTCTCCTATTCTGTTGTACTCTGTTCTATTCTACCCTACCCGACCCAACGGCACCCCACCCGAACCTTCCCTACTTTAATCTATTGGATGCAATTCGATTCCGTGCAACGCGATTTGATAGGACTTGACTGGATTCGGCAAGATCTGAAGGGATTTGATGAGATTCCATGCGACTCGACGTGATTCAGTAGGATTCTCTGAGGTTTGACGCAATTCGAAGTTATTCGACGTGATTCGATGGGATTCGACACGATATGAAGCAATTTGACCTTGTTTGATTCAAAACGATGTGACTCGACTCGATTCGACCTGATTCGATTCAACGCTGTTCGGTGACAGTCAGTGCGATTCTGCTTGATTCCGCTCGATTAGGTGTGATTCGGCAGTATACAGCTCTTTTCGGCTGTATTCAGCTCCATTCGTCTCTATTCAGCTTATTCGGCTCTATTCGACTGTATTCGACTCTACTCTTTTCCACTCGATTCTACTCGATTCTATTCCTTCTATTCTGTTCTAATCTCTTCTATTCCACTCTACTCTGTTCTATTCTCCCCTCCCCTCCCCTCCCCTTCTCTAATCTATACGTCTCGATTGGATTTGACGCGTTGAACGCGATTCGAGGCGATGAAGCTTGAATCGGCTCGATTCGGCTCGATTTGGCTCTATTCGGCTCAGTTAGGCTCCATTCAGCTTGTTTTGGCTTGAATCGCTTCGAATCTGCTCGATTTGGCCTTCTTCGGCCCTATTCTGCTCTATTCGACTCTTTTCTACTCTATTCGTTTCTACTTGACTCCATTCTACTCCATTCTATTCATTCCACACTATTCTACTCTATTCTGCTCTACCCTACCCAACACCACTCTAATTTACTCTACTTACTTCTACACGATTCCTCTCATTTTGTCTGCATTTGGCTCTATTCAGCTCTATTCTACTCTTCTCTACTCTATTGTATTGTTTCTACTCTGTTCTGTACGATTCTACTCTATTCTACCCTACCCTATGCTACCCAACTCTAAGGTATTGTAATCCACTTGATTGGATTTGATTCAACCCATTTCGACGCGATTGGGCTCGATTTGGCTCTGTTCAAATCTATTCTACTCTACTCTATTCCCCTCTACTCTACTCTAGCCTGCTCTTTTCTGTATTCGTTCTGTGTTGTTCTGTTCTATTTTGTTGTGTTCTGTTCTGTTTTATTCTATTCTACTCTATTCTACCCTACTCTAGCCTACCCGAACCTCCCCTACTCTAGTCTATTCAATTGAATTCGAGAAATTTTGACGCGACTAGGGGCCGAATCGGTGTGATTCATGTCCATTCGGCTCCATTTGTCTCGAATAGTGTCGATTCAGCTCGATTAGGCTCGATTTGGCTCCATTAGGCTCGATTCACTGGATTCGGCTCGATTTCGCTCAATTCAGCTCGATTTGGCCCTCTTTGGCCCTCTTCGGCTCTCTTCAGCTCTTTTCTACTCTACTCGATTCCATTGCACACCATTCTACTCCATTCTACGCTCTTCTACTATACCCTACTGTAATTGATTCGATGGGATTCGACGCCATTCGACGCGATTTGTCTCGTTTCGTCTCCATTCAGCTTGATTCGACTCTGTTCTACTCTACTCTATTCTACTCTACACTATTCTGCTCTGCTCTACCCTTTTCTACTCTATTCTATTGTATCCTTTCCATTCTCTTCTACTGTGTTCAAGTCTACTCTATTCCATCCTACCCTAATCTAATCTATTCTACTGGATTCGATTCCACGCATCTCGATGCGATTCGGCTCAAATCGGCTCCTTTCCACTCCATTCATCCCCAATCGGCTCAAATCGGTTCGATTCAGCTCTAATCGGCTCCATTCGGCTCCAGTCAGCTCGAATAGGCTCTATTCAGCTCTATTCGGCTCTATTAGACTCTACTCAACTCTATTATCTCTTTTCGACTCCACTCGACTCCATGCTACACCATTCTACTCCATCCTAAACTATTCTCTCCTGTATTGTATTGTACTCTACCCTACTCTAGTCTATTCTATTTGATTGGATTGGAATTGATCAGATTCAATGCAATTCGACGGGATTCGACGCGATACGGCACGATTCCACGGGATTCGGCGTGATTCGTCTTGGTTTCTATCCATTTAGCTCTTTTGGGCTCTATTTGGCTCTATTCGGCAATGTTCGACTCTACTCTACTCTACTCTTCTATACTCTGCTCGTCTCGACCCTATTCTTTCAGTTCTGTTCTGTTCTGTTCTACTGCACTCTATTCTACCCTACCCTACCCTAACTTAGCCTTCTGTAATCTGTTCTATGCTATTCGACACACTTGAATGGGATTCGACCTGATTCGGGTCATATCGGCTCGATTCATCTCCTTTCTGCTCCATTAAACTCGATTCGGTTCTATTCGGCTCTTTTCCACTCTATTCGGCTCTTTTTGGCAGTATTCGACTCTATTTGACTCTAGTCTACTCGATTCTTTCTGTTCTGTTCTATTCTACTCTATTCTATTCTTCTCTACCCTGCCCTAACCTTACCTTCCCCACACTAATCTATTTGATTCGATTCGACACGTTTCAAACGACTCGACATGATTCATCTCGATTCACCTTGAATTTGGTCAATTCGGCTGTATTCAGCTCTCTTTGGCTCTTTTCGGCTCTCTTCAACTCAATTTGACTCTATTCTACTGGACCCGACTCTACTTAATTCTATTCTCTTCTTTCTATTGTGTTCTGTTGTGTTGTAGTCTAGCCTCTCCTGCCGTACCCTCCTCTACTCTAATCTATTCGATCCAACGCATTTCGACGCGATTCCATGTGATTAGGCTTGAATCGGCTCGATTTAGCTCTATTTGGCTTGAATTGTTGCAATTCGTCTCGATTCTGCTCAATTCAGCATAATTAGGCTCGAGTGAACCTTATTCAGCCCTGTTCAGCTCTACTCAACCCTTTCTACTTTATTTGTCTCTATTTGGCTCCATTCAACTCCCTTCCACACCATTCTACTCTTTTCTACTCTATTCTATTCTGTTCTACCCTACCCTACTCTAATCTATTCTAATCGATTCGATTCATCACGATTTGTCTCCTTTCCTCTCCATTCGAATCGATTCGGCTTGAATTGGATCTATTCATCTATATTCTGCACTACCCGACTCTGACTATTCCACTCTACTCAACTCTACTCCATTCTACTCTTGGTATTCTCTTCTGTTCTACTCTATTCTATTCTTCTGTGCCCTTCCCTACTGAATCCCAGTCTAACCTACACTACTCTAATCTATTCAATTTAATTCGATTCCATTCAGTTTGACACCATTCGACCCGATTTGAGACAATTCGACGGGATTCGGTGAGATTCCGCGAGATTTGATGCGTTTTGGTGGGATTTGATGGAATTCGACGAGATCCGATGCAATAGGATGCAATTAAGTGTGTTTTGGCTCGATTTTGCTGGGTTCAGATTGTCTCTATTTGGCTCATTTCAGCTCCACTAGGCTCCATTCATCCCGAATCTGATCGACTCGACTCGATTCGGCTCATTTTGGTCATATGTGGTCCTATTCAGCGTTATTCGGCTCTATTCAACTCTTTTCTACTCTCTGCATCTCTGTTCGAATCCATTTGACTCCATTCCACACCATTCTATTCCATTCTACACTACTGTATTCTACAAAACCCTCCCCCACCCTAGCCTATCCTAATCTAGTCTGCTCTTTTCTAGGCTCCTTTTCTATTTTCTCTATTCCATCCTATGCTACTCTACCATACCCTGCACTAAGCTAACCTACCCTGACCTATGCTGTTCTATTCTATTTCCTTCTATTTTCTCTGTTCCACCGTATGCTTCCCTACCCTATGCTACCCCACCGTACCATACTCTACTACTTAGGGTTACTCAATAAGGGTCCTAATTAAGGGGAGTAGTTCGGGCAAGGGTACTCCTTAAGGCAAGTGTACTAGTTCAGGCTACTAGTTAAGGCCAGGGTACTAGTTATGCAAGGGCACTAGTTAAGGCCAGGCTACTAGTTAAGGCATGGGTACTTGTTGAGGGTACTGGTTAAGGCAAGGGTACCAGTTCAGGCTACTTGTTAAGGACATACTACTAGTGAAGGCAAGGGTACTAGTGAAGACTACTGGTTAAGGCAAGGGTACTTGTTAGGACTACTAGTTAAGGCAAGGGTACTAATTAGGCTAAGAGTTCAGGCAAGGGTACTCGTTCAGATTACTGACTTAGGGTACTATTCAAGACTAGTTGTCTAGGCTACTGCTCTATGCCACTAGCCTAGCTGACTAGTCCAGCTTACTAGTCTAGGCTTCTACTCCAGCCTTCTCTTGTCTACTCTAATGTAGTCTACTTGCATCTACCCTAGTCTTTCTATCATAAACTACCCTACCCTAACCTATTCTAATCGATTCCATTTGATTCGATTCAAAGCATTTCGATGCGACCGGACACCATCACGCTTGAGTCGGCTCGATTCCGCAACATCAGCTCGATTCAGCTCGATTTGGCTCGAATCGCTTCAATTCAGCTCGTTTCCACTCGGTTCAGCCTTATTCGGCCCTATTTGGCTCGATTCGACTCTTTTCTACTCTATTTGTCTCTGTTCGACTCCATTTGACTCCACTCTTCTCCATTCTATGCTATTCTACTCTATTCTGTTCTACTCTACCCTACGATACTCTAATCTATTCGATTGGATGCGATTCTTAGCAATTCGGTGTGATTCATCTCGTTTTGTTTCCATTTGACTCGATTCGGCCAGAATTGGCTCTATTCAGCTATATCCTGCACTCTTTGACTCTATTTGACTCAATTCTACTCTGCTCTACTCTTGTCTGCTTTACTCTCTCTACTCTACCCTACTGTACTATATTCTATTCTGTACTATTCTGTTCTAGTCTACCCACCCGCCCCTCCCCTACCCTTCCCTAATCTATTTGATTAGATTCGATGTGACGTATTTCCACGCGATTTGACGCGATTAGGCTTGAATCAGCTCGATTCAGTTCGAATCGGCTCTATTCGGCTCGACTTGGCTCCATTTCACTCCATTCGGCTCGATTAGGCTCGAATTCCATCGATTCTGCTGGATTCTGCTCGATTAGGCCTTATTTGGGCCTATTCGGCCCTATTCTGCTCTATTAGACTCTTTTGTACTCTATTCATATCTATCCGTCTCTATTGGACTCCGTTCAACTCCATTCCTCACTATTTTCTTCTCTTCTATTCTACCCTTCCCTACCCTAATCTCTTCTAATCGATTCGATTTGATTTGACGCGATTCGAAGCAACCGGACGTGATTCGTCTCGTTTTGTCTCCACTCGGCTCGATTCGGCTATGTTCTCTCTCTTTGACTCTATTCTATTCTGTTGTATTCTTTCTGTTCTGTTCTATTCTCTCCTATTCTGTTGTACTCTGTTCTATTCTACCCTACCCGACCCAACGGCACCCCACCCGAACCTTCCCTACTTTAATCTATTGGATGCAATTCGATTCCGTGCAACGCGATTTGATAGGACTTGACTGGATTCGGCAAGATCTGAAGGGATTTGATGAGATTCCATGCGACTCGACGTGATTCAGTAGGATTCTCTGAGGTTTGACGCAATTCGAAGTTATTCGACGTGATTCGATGGGATTCGACACGATATGAAGCAATTTGACCTTGTTTGATTCAAAACGATGTGACTCGACTCGATTCGACCTGATTCGATTCAACGCTGTTCGGTGACAGTCAGTGCGATTCTGCTTGATTCCGCTCGATTAGGTGTGATTCGGCAGTATACAGCTCTTTTCGGCTGTATTCAGCTCCATTCGTCTCTATTCAGCTTATTCGGCTCTATTCGACTGTATTCGACTCTACTCTTTTCCACTCGATTCTACTCGATTCTATTCCTTCTATTCTGTTCTAATCTCTTCTATTCCACTCTACTCTGTTCTATTCTCCCCTCCCCTCCCCTCCCCTTCTCTAATCTATACGTCTCGATTGGATTTGACGCGTTGAACGCGATTCGAGGCGATGAAGCTTGAATCGGCTCGATTCGGCTCGATTTGGCTCTATTCGGCTCAGTTAGGCTCCATTCAGCTTGTTTTGGCTTGAATCGCTTCGAATCTGCTCGATTTGGCCTTCTTCGGCCCTATTCTGCTCTATTCGACTCTTTTCTACTCTATTCGTTTCTACTTGACTCCATTCTACTCCATTCTATTCATTCCACACTATTCTACTCTATTCTGCTCTACCCTACCCAACACCACTCTAATTTACTCTACTTACTTCTACACGATTCCTCTCATTTTGTCTGCATTTGGCTCTATTCAGCTCTATTCTACTCTTCTCTACTCTATTGTATTGTTTCTACTCTGTTCTGTACTATTCTACTCTATTCTACCCTACCCTATGCTACCCAACTCTAAGGTATTGTAATCCACTTGATTGGATTTCATTCAACCCATTTCGACGCGATTCGCCTCGATTTGGCTCTGTTCAAATCTATTCTTCTCTACTCTATTCCCCTCTACTCTACTCTAGCCTACTCTTTTCTGTATTCATTCTGTGTTGTTGTGTTCTATTTTGTTGTGTTCTGTTCTGTTTTATTCTATTCTACTCTATTCTACCCTACTCTAGCCTACCCGAACCTCCCCTACTCTAGTCTATTCAATTGAATTTGAGAAATTTTGACGCGACTAGGGGCCGAATCGGTGTGATTCATGTCCATTCGGCTCCATTTGTCTCGAATAGTGTCGATTCAGCTCGATTAGGCTCGATTTGGCTCCATTAGGCTCGATTCACTGGATTCGGCTCGATTTCTCTCAATTCAGCTCGATTTGGCCCTCTTTGGCCCTCTTCGGCTCTCTTCAGCTCTTTTCTACTCTACTCGATTCCATTGCACACCATTCTACTCCGTTCTACGCTCTTCTACTATTCCCTACTGTAATTGATTCGATGGGATTGGACGCCATTCGACGCGATTTGTCTCGTTTCGTCTCCATTCAGCTTGATTCGACTCTGTTCTACTCTACTCTATTCTACTCTACACTATTCTGCTCTGCTCTACCCTTTTCTACTCTATTCTATTGTATCCTTTCCATTCTCTTCTACTGTGTTCAAGTCTACTCTATTCCATCCTACCCTAATCTAATCTATTCTACTGGATTCGATTCCACGCATCTCGATGCGATTCGGCTCAAATCGGCTCCTTTCCACTCCATTCATCCCCAACCGGCTCAAATCGGTTCGATTCAGCTCTAATCGGCTCCATTCGGCTCCAGTCAGCTCGAATAGGCTCTATTCAGCTCTATTCGGCTCTATTAGGCTCTACTCAACTCTATTATCTCTTTTCGACTCCACTCGACTCCATGCTACACCATTCTACTCCATACTAAACTATTCTCTACTGTATTGTATTGTACTCTACCCTACTCTAGTCTATTCTATTTGATTGGATTGGAATTGATCAGATTCAATGCAATTCGACGGGATTCGACGCGATACGGCACGATTCCACGGGATTCGGCGTGATTCGTCTTGGTTTCTATCCATTTAGCTCTTTTGGGCTCTATTTGGCTCTATTCGGCAATGTTCGACTCTGCTCTACTCTACTCTTCTATACTCTGCTCGTCTCGACCCTATTCTTTCAGTTCTGTTCTGTTCTGTTCTACTGCACTCTATTCTACCCTACCCTACCCTAACTTAGCCTACTGTAATCTGTTCTATGCTATTCGACACACCTGAATGGGATTCGACCTGATTCGGGTCATATCGGCTCGATTCATCTCCTTTCTGCTCCATTAAACTCGATTCGGTTCTATTCGGCTCTTTTCCACTCTATTCGGCTCTTTTTGGCAGTATTCGACTCTATTTGACTCTAGTCTACTCGATTCTTTCTGTTCTGTTCTATTCTACTCTATTCTATTCTTCTTTACCCTACCCTAGCCTTATCTTCCCCACACTAATCTATTTGATTCGATTCGACACGTTTCAAACGACTCGACATGATTCATCTCGATTCACCTTGAATTTGTTCAATTCGGCTGTATTCAGCTCTCTTTGGCTCTTTTCGGCTCTCTTCAACTCAATTTGACTCTATTCTACTGGACCCGACTCTACTTAATTCTATTCTCTTCTTTCTATTGTGTTCTGTTGTGTTGTAGTCTAGCCTCTCCTGCCGTACCCTCCTCTACTCTAATCTATTCGATTCAACGCATTTTGGCGCGATTCCATGTGATTAGGCTTGAATCGGCTCGATTTAGCTCTATTTGGCTTGAATTGGGTCAATTCGTCTCGATTCTGCTCAATTCAGCATAATTAGGCTCGAGTGAACCTTATTCGGCCCTGTTCAGCTCTACTCAACCCTTTCTACTTTATTTGTCTCTATTTGGCTCCATTCAACTCCCTTCCACACCATTCTACTCTTTTCTACTCTATTCTATTCTGTTCTATCCTACCCTACTGTAATCTATTCTAATTGATTCGATTCATCACGATTTGTCTCCTTTCCTCTCCATTCGAATCGATTCGGCTTGAATTGGATCTATTCATCTATATTCTGCACTACCCGACTCTGACTATTCCACTCTACTCAACTCTACTCCATTCTACTCTTGGTATTCTCTTCTGTTCTACTCTATTCTATTCTTCTGTGCCCTTCCCTACTGAATCCCAGTCTAACCTACACTACTCTAATCTATTCAATTTAGTTCGATTCCATTCAGTTTGATACCATTCGACCCGATTTGAGACAATTCGACGGGATTCGGTGAGATTCCGCGAGATTTGATGCGTTTTGGTGGGATTTGATGGAATTCGACGAGATCCGATGCAATAGGCTGCAATTAAGTGTGTTTTGACTCGATTTTGCTGGGTTCAGATTGTCTCTATTTGGCTCATTTCAGCTCCACTAGGCTCCATTCATCCCGAATCTGATCGACTCGACTCGATTCGGCTCATTTTGGTCATATGTGGTCCTATTCAGCGTTATTCGGCTCTATTCAACTCTTTTCTACTCTCTGCATCTCTGTTCGAATCCATTTGACTCCATTCCACACCATTCTATTCCATTCTACACTACTGTATTCTACAAAACCCTCCCCCACCCTAGCCTATCCTAATCTAGTCTGCTCTTTTCTAGTCTCCTTTTCTATTTTCTCTATTCCATCCTATGCTACTCTACCATACCCTGCACTAAGCTAACCTACCCTGACCTATGCTGTTCTATTCTATTTCCTTCTATTTTCTCTGTTCCACCGTATGCTTCCCTACCCTATGCTACCCCACCATACCATACTCTACTACTTAGGGTTACTCAATAAGGGTCCTAATTAAGGGGAGTAGTTCGGGCAAGGGTACTCCTTAAGGCAAGTGTACTAGTTCAGGCTACTAGTTAAGGCCAGGATACTAGTTATGCAAGGGCACTAGTTAAGGCCAGGCTACTAGTTAAGGCATGGGTACTTGTTGAGGGTACTGGTTAAGGCAAGGGTACCAGTTCAGGCTACTTGTTAAGGACGTACTACTAGTGAAGGCAAGGGTACTAGTGAAGACTACTGGTTAAGGCAAGGGTACTTGTTAGGACTACTAGTTAAGGCAAGGGTACTAGATTAGGCTAAGAGTTCAGGCAAGGGTACTCGTTCAGATTACTGACTTAGGGTACTATTCAAGACTAGTTGTCTAGGCTACTGCTCTATGCCACTAGTCTAGCTGACTAGTCCAGCTTACTAGTCTAGGCTTCTACTCTAGCCTTCTCTTGTCTACTCTAATGTAGTCTACTTGCATCTACCCTAGTCTTCCTATCCTAAACTACCCTACCCTAACCTATTCTAATCGATTCCATTTGATTCGATTCAAAGCATTTCGATGCGACCGGACACCATCACGCTTGAGTCGGCTCGATTCCGCAACATCACCTCGATTTGGCTCGAATCGCTTCAATTCAGCTCGTTTCCACTCGGTTCAGCCTTATTCGGCCCTATTTGGCTCGATTCGACTCTTTTCTACTCTATTTGTCTCTGTTCGACTCCATTTGACTCCACTCTTCTCCATTCTACACTATTCTACTCTATTCTGTTCTACTCTACCCTACGATGCTCTAATCTATTCGATTGGATGGGATTCTTAGCAATTCGGTGTGATTCATCTCGTTTTCTTTCCATTTGACTCGATTCGGCCAGAATTGGCTCTATTCAGCTATATCCTGCACTCTTTGACTCTATTTGACTCAATTCTACTCTGCTCTACTCTTGTCTGCTTTACTCTCTCTACTCTACCCTACTGTACTATATTCTATTCTGTACTATTCTGTTCTAGTCTACCCACCCGCCCCTCCCCTCCCCTTCCCTAATCTATTTGATTAGATTCGATGTGACGTATTTCCACGCGATTTGACGCAATTAGGCTTGAATCAGCTCGATTCAGTTCGAATCGGCTCTATTCGGCTCGACTTGGCTCCATTTCACTCCATTCGGCTCGATTAGGCTCGAATTCCATCGATTCTGCTGGATTCTGCTCGATTAGGCCTTATTTGGGCCTATTCGGCCCTATTCTGCTCTATTAGACTCTTTTGTACTCTATTCATATCTATCCGTCTCTATTGGACTCCGTTCAACTCCATTCCTCACTATTTTCCTCTATTCTATTCTACCCTTCCCTACCCTAATCTCTTCTAATCGATTCGATTTGATTTGACGCGATTCGAAGCAACCGGACGTGATTCGTCTCGTTTTGTCTCCACTCGGCTCAATTCGGCTATGTTCTCTCTCTTTGACTCTATTCTATTCTGTTGTATTCTTTCTGTTCTGTTCTATTCTCTCCTATTCTGTTGTACTCTATTCTATTCTACCCTACCCGACCCAACGGCACCCCACCCGAACCTTCCCTACTTTAATCTATTGGATGCAATTCGATTCCGTGCAACGCGATTTGATAGGACTTGACTGGATTCGGCAAATCTGAAGGGATTTGATGAGATTCCATGCGACTCGACGTGATTCAGTAGGATTCTCTGGGGTTTGACGCAATTCGAAGTTATTCGACGTGATTCGATGGGATTCGACACGATATGAAGCAATTTGACCTTGTTTGAATCAAAAGGATGTGACTCGACTCGATTCGACCTGATTCGATTCGACGCTGTTCGGTGACAGTCAGTGCGATTCTGCTTGATTGGGCTCGATTAGGTGTGATTCGGCAGTATACAGCTCTTTTCGGCTGTATTCAGCTCCATTCGTCTCTATTCAGCTTATTCGGCTCTATTCGACTGTATTCGACTCTACTCTTTTCCACTCGATTCTACTCGATTCTATTCCTTCTATTCTGTTCTAATCTCTTCTATTCCACTCTACTCTGTTCTATTCTCCCCTCCCCTCCCCTCCCCTTCTCTAATCTATACGTCTCGATTGGATTTGACGCGTTGAACGCGATTCGAGGCGATGAAGCTTGAATCGGCTCGATTCGGCTCGATTTGGCTCTATTCGGCTCAGTTAGGCTCCATTCAGCTTGTTTTGGCTTGAATCGCTTCGAATCTGCTCGATTCGGCCTTCCTCGGCCCTATTCTGCTCTATTCGACTCTTTTCTACTCTATTCGTTTCTACTTGACTCCATTCTACTCCATTCTATTCATTCAACACTATTCTACTCTATTCTGCTCTACCCTACACACCACTCTAATTTACTCTACTTGCTTCTACACGATTCCTCTCATTTTGTCTGCATTTGGCTCTATTCAGCTCTATTCTACTCTTCTCTACTCTATTGTATTGTTTCTACTCTGTTCTGTACGATTCTACTCTATTCTACCCTACCCTATGCTACCCAACTCTAAGGTATTGTAATCCACTTGATTGGATTTGATTCAACCCATTTCGACGCGATTCGGCTCGATTTGGCTCTGTTCAAATCTATTCTTCTCTACTCTATTCCCCTCTACTCTACTCTAGCCTACTCTTTTCTGTATTCGTTCTGTGTTGTTGTGTTCTATTTTGTTGTGTTCTGTTCTGTTTATTCTATTCTATTCTACCCTACTCTAGCCTACCCGAACCTCCCCTACTCTAGTCTATTCAATTGAATTCGAGAAATTTTGACGCGACTAGGGGCCGAATCGGTGTGATTCATGTCCATTCGGCTCCATTTGTCTCGAATAGTGTCGATTCAGCTCGATTAGGCTCGATTTGGCTCCATTAGGCTCGATTCACTGGATTCGGCTCGATTTCTCTCAATTCAGCTCGATTTGGCCCTCTTTGGCCCTCTTCGGCTCTCTTCAGCTCTTTTCTACTCTACTCGATTCCATTGCACACCATTCTACTCCATTCTACGCTCTTCTACTATACCCTACTGTAATTGATTCGATGGGATTCGACGCCAGTCGACGCGATTTGTCTCGTTTCGTCTCCATTCAGCTTGATTCGACTCTGTTCTACTCTACTCTATTCTACTCTACACTATTCTGCTCTGCTCTACCCTTTTCTACTCTATTCTATTGTATCCTTTCCATTCTCTTCTACTGTGTTCAAGTCTACTCTATTCCATCCTACCCTAATCTAATCTATTCTACTGGATTCGATTCCACGCATCTCGATGCGATTCGGCTCAAATCGGCTCCTTTCCACTCCATTCATCCCCAACCGGCTCAAATCGGTTCGATTCAGCTCTAATCGGCTCCATTCGGCTCCAGTCAGCTCGAATAGGCTCTATTCAGCTCTATCCGGCTCTATTAGGCTCTACTCAACTCTATTATCTCTTTTCGACTCCACTCGACTCCATGCTACACCATTCTACTCCATCCTAAACTATTCTCTACTGTATTGTATTGTACTCTACCCTACTCTAGTCTATTCTATTTGATTGGATTGGAATTGATCAGATTCAATGCAATTCGACGGGATTCGACGCGATACGGCACGATTCCACGGGATTCGGCGTGATTCGTCTTGGTTTCTATCCATTTAGCTCTTTTGGGCTCTATTTTCCCTATTCGGCAATGTTCGACTCTACTCTACTCTACTCTTCTATACTCTGCTCGTCTCGACCCTATTCTTTCAGTTCTCTTCTGTTCTGTTCTACTGCACTCTATTCTACCCTATCCTACCCTAACTTAGCCTACTGTAATCTGTTCTATGCTATTCGACACACTTGAATGGGATTCGACCTGATTCGGGTCATATCGGCTCGATTCATCTCCTTTCTGCTCCATTAAACTCGATTCGGTTCTATTCGGCTCTTTTCCACTCTATTCGGCTCTTTTTGGCAGTATTCGACTCTATTTGACTCTAGTCTACTCGATTCTTTCTGTTCTGTTCTATTCTACTCTATTCTATTCTTCTCTACCCTACCCTAGCCTTACCTTCCCCACACTAATCTATTTGATTCGATTCGACACATTTCAAACGACTCGACATGATTCATCTCGATTCACCTTGAATTTGGTCAATTCGGCTGTATTCAGCTCTGTTTGGCTCTTTTCGGCTCTCTTCAACTCAATTTGACTCTATTCTACTGGACCCGACTCTACTTAATTCTATTCTCTTCTTTCTATTGTGTTCTGTTGTGTTGTAGTCTAGCCTCTCCTGCCGTACCCTCCTCTACTCTAATCTATTCGATTCAACGCATTTTGACGCGATTCCATGTGATTAGGCTTGAATCGGCTCGATTTAGCTCTATTTGGCTTGAATTGGGTCAATTCGTCTCGATTCTGCTCAATTCAGCATAATTAGGCTCGAGTGAACCTTATTCAGCCCTGTTCAGCTCTACTCAACCCTTTCTACTTTATTTGTCTCTATTTGGCTCCATTCAACTCCCTTCCACACCATTCTACTCTTTTCTACTCTATTCTATTCTGTTCTACCCTACCCTACTCTAATCTATTCTAATCGATTCGATTCATCACGATTTGTCTCCTTTCCTCTCCATTCGAATCGATTCGGCTTGAATTGGATCTATTCATCTATATTCTGCACTACCCGACTCTGACTATTCCACTCTACTCAACTCTACTCCATTCTACTCTTGGTATTCTCTTCTGTTCTACTCTATTCTATTCTTCTGTGCCCTTCCCTACTGAATCCCAGTCTGACCTACACTACTCTAATCTATTCAATTTAATTCGATTCTACTCAGTTTGACACCATTCGACCCGATTTGAGACAATTCGACGGGATTCGGTGAGATTCCGCGAGATTTGATGCGTTTTGGTGGGATTTGATGGAATTCGACGAGATCCGATGCAATAGGATGCATTTAAGTGTGTTTTGGCTTGATTTTGCTGGGTTCAGATTGTCTCTATTTGGCTCAATTCAGCTCCACTAGGCTCCATTCATCCCGAATCTGATCGACTCGACTCGATTCGGCTCATTTTGGTCATATGTGGTCCTATTCAGCGTTTTTCGGCTCTATTCAACTCTTTTCTACTCTCTGCATCTCTGTTCGAATCCATTTGACTCCATTCCACACCATTCTATTCCATTCTACACTACTGTATTCTACAAAACCCTCCCCCACCCTAGCCTATCCTAATCTAGTCTGCTCTTTTCTAGTCTCCTTTTCTATTTTCTCGATTCCATCCTATGCTACTCTACCATACCCTGCACTAAGCTAACCTACCCTGACCTATGCTGTTCTATTCTATTTCCTTCTATTTTCTCTGTTCCACCGTATGCTTCCCTACCCTATGCTACCCCACCGTACCATACTCTACTACTTAGGGTTACTCAATAAGGGTCCTAATTAAGGGGAGTAGTTCGGGCAAGGGTACTCCTTAAGGCAAGTGTACTAGTTCAGGCTACTAGTTAAGGCCAGGGTACTAGTTATGCAAGGGCACTAGTTAAGGCCAGGCTACTAGTTAAGGCATGGGTACTTGTTGAGGGTACTGGTTAAGGCAAGGGTACCAGTTCAGGCTACTTGTTAAGGACATACTACTAGTGAAGGCAAGGGTACTAGTGAAGACTACTGGTTAAGGCAAGGGTACTTGTTAGGACTACTAGTTAAGGCAAGGGTACTAGATTAGGCTAAGAGTTCGGGCAAGGGTACTCGTTCAGATTACTGACTTAGGGTACTATTCAAGACTAGTTGTCTAGGCTACTGCTCTATGTCACTAGTCTAGCTGACTAGTCCAGTTTACTAGTCTAGGCTTCTACTCTAGCCTTCTCTTGTCTACTCTAATGTAGTCTACTTGCATCTACCCTGGTCTTCCTATCATAAACTACCCTACCCTAACCTATTCTAATCGATTCCATTTGATTCGATTCAAAGCATTTCGATGCGACCGGACACCATCACGCTTGAGTCGGCTCGATTCCGCAACATCAGCTCGATTCAGCTCGATTTGGCTCGAATCGCTTCAATTCAGCTCGTTTCCACTCGGTTCAGCCTTATTCGGCCCTATTTGGCTCGATTCGACTCTTTTCTACTCTATTTGTCTCTGTTCGACTCCATTTGACTCCACTCTTCTCCATTCTACGCTATTCTACTCTATTCTGTTCTACTCTACCCTACGATACTCTAATCTATTCGATTGGATGCGATTCTTAGCAATTCGGTGTGATTCATCTCGTTTTGTTTCCATTTGACTCGATTCGGCCAGAATTGGCTCTATTCAGCTATATCCTGCACTCTTTGACTCTATTTGACTCAATTCTACTCTGCTCTACTCTTGTCTGCTTTACTCTCTCTACTCTACCCTACTGTACTATATTCTATTCTGTACTATTCTGTTCTATTCTACCCACCCGCCCCTCCCCTACCCTTCCCTAATCTATTTGATTAGATTCGATGTGACGTATTTCCACGCGATTTGACGCGATTAGGCTTGAATCAGCTCGATTCAGTTCGAATCGGCTCTATTCGGCTCGACTTGGCTCCATTTCACTCCATTCGGCTCGATTAGGCTCGAATTCCATCGATTCTGCTGGATTCTGCTCGATTAGGCCTTATTTGGGCCTATTCGGCCCTATTCTGCTCTATTAGACTCTTTTGTACTCTATTCATATCTATCCGTCTCTATTGGACTCCGTTCAACTCCATTCCTCACTATTTTCCTCTCTTCTATTCTACCCTTCCCTACCCTAATCTCTTCTAATCGATTCGATTTGATTTGACGCGATTCGAAGCAACCGGACGTGATTCGTCTCGTTTTGTCTCCACTCGGCTCAATTCGGCTATGTTCTCTCTCTTTGACTCTATTCTATTCTGTTGTATTCTTTCTGTTCTGTTCTATTCTCTCCTATTCTGTTGTACTCTGTTCTATTCTACCCTACCCGACCCAACGGCACCCCACCCGAACCTTCCCTACTTTAATCTATTGGATTCAATTCGATTCCGTGCAACGCGATTTTATAGGACTTGACTGGATTTGGCAAATCTGAAGGGATTTGATGAGATTCCATGCGACTCGATGTGATTCAGTAGGATTCTCTGAGGTTTGACGCAATTCGAAGTTATTCAACGTGATTCGATGGGATTCGACACGATATGAAGCAATTTGACCTTGTTTGATTCAAAACGATGTGACTCGACTCAATTCGACCTCATTCGATTCGACGCTGTTCGGTGACAGTCAGTGCGATTCTGCTTGATTCCGCTCGATTAGGTGTGATTCGGCAGTATACAGCTCTTTTCGGCTGTATTCAGCTCCATTCGTCTCTATTCAGCTTATTCGGCTCTATTCGACTGTATTCGACTCTACTCTTTTCCACTCGATTCTACTCGATTCTATTCCTTCTATTCTGTTCTAATCTCTTCTATTCCACTCTACTCTGTTCTATTCTCCCCTCCCCTCCCCTCCCCTTCTCTAATCTATACGTCTCGATTGGATTTGACGCGTTGAACGCGATTCGAGGCGATGAAGCTTGAATCGGCTCGATTCGGCTCGATTTGGCTCTATTCGGCTCAGTTAGGCTCCATTCAGCTTGTTTTGGCTTGAATCACTTCGAATCTGATCGATTTGGCCTTCTTCGGCCCTATTCTGCTCTATTCGACTCTTTTCTACTCTATTCGTTTCTACTTGACTCCATTCTACTCCATTCTATTCATTCCACACTATTCTACTCTATTCTGCTCTACCCTACCCAACACCACTCTAATTTACTCTACTTGCTTCTACACGATTCCTCTCATTTTGTCTGCATTTGGCTCTATTCAGCTCTATTCTACTCTTCTCTACTCTATTGTATTGTTTCTACTCTTTCTGTACTATTCTACTCTATTCTACCCTACCCTATGCTACCCAACTCTAAGGTATTGTAATCCACTTGATTGGATTTGATTCAACCCATTTCGACGCGATTCGGCTCGATTTGGCTCTGTTCAAATCTATTCTACTCTACTCTATTCCCCTCTATTCTACTCTAGCCTACTCTTTTCTGTATTCATTCTGTGTTGTTGTGTTCTATTTTGTTGTGTTCTGTTCTGTTTTATTCTATTCTACTCTATTCTACCCTACTCTAGCCTACCCGAACCTCCCCTACTCTAGTCTATTCAATTGAATTCGAGAAATTTTGACGCGACTAGGGGCCGAATCGGTGTGATTCATGTCCATTCGGCTCCATTTGTCTCGAATAGTGTTGATTCAGCTCGATTAGGCTCGATTTGGCTCCATTAGGCTCGATTCACTGGATTCGGCTCGATTTCTCTCAATTCAGCTCGATTTGGCCCTCTTTGGCCCTCTTCGGCTCTCTTCAGCTCTTTTCTACTCTACTCGATTCCATTGCACACCATTCTACTCCATTCTACGCTCTTCTACTATACCCTACTGTAATTGATTCGATGGGATTCGACGCCAGTCGACGCGATTTGTCTCGTTTCGTCTCCATTCAGCTTGATTCGACTCTGTTCTACTCTACTCTATTCTACTCTACACTATTCTGCTCTGCTCTACCCTTTTCTACTCTATTCTATTGTATCCTTTCCATTCTCTTCTACTGTGTTCAAGTCTACTCTATTCCATCCTACCCTAATCTAATCTATTCTACTGGATTCGATTCCACGCATCTCGATGCGATTCGGCTCAAATCGGCTCCTTTCCACTCCATTCATCCCCAACCGGCTCAAATCGGTTCGATTCAGCTCTAATCGGCTCCATTCGGCTCCAGTCAGCTCGAATAGGCTCTATTCAGCTCTATCCGGCTCTATTAGGCTCTACTCAACTCTATTATCTCTTTTCGACTCCACTCGACTCCATGCTACACCATTCTACTCCATCCTAAACTATTCTCTACTGTATTGTATTGTACTCTACCCTACTCTAGTCTATTCTATTTGATTGGATTGGAATTGATCAGATTCAATGCAATTCGACGGGATTCGACGCGATACGGCACGATTCCACGGGATTCGGCGTGATTCGTCTTGGTTTCTATCCATTTAGCTCTTTTGGGCTCTATTTGGCTCTATTCGGCAATGTTCGACTCTACTCTACTCTACTCTTCTATACTCTGCTCGTCTCGACCCTATTCTTTCAGTTCTCTTCTGTTCTGTTCTACTGCACTCTATTCTACCCTACCCTACCCTAACTTAGCCTTCTGTAATCTGTTCTATGCTATTCGACACACTTGAATGGGATTCGACCTGATTCGGGTCATATCGGCTCGATTCATCTCCTTTCTGCTCCATTAAACTCGATTCGGTTCTATTCGGCTCTTTTCCACTCTATTCGGCTCTTTTTGGCAGTATTCGACTCTATTTGACTCTAGTCTACTCGATTCTTTCTGTTCTGTTCTATTCTACTCTATTCTATTCTTCTCTACCCTACCCTAACCTTACCTTCCCCACACTAATCTATTTGATTCGATTCGACACGTTTCAAACGACTCGACATGATTCATCTCGATTCACCTTGAATTTGGTCAATTCGGCTGTATTCAGCTCTGTTTGGCTCTTTTCGGCTCTCTTCAACTCAATTTGACTCTATTCTACTGGACCCGACTCTACTTAATTCTATTCTCTTCTTTCTATTGTGTTCTGTTGTGTTGTAGTCTAGCCTCTCCTGCCGTACCCTCCTCTACTCTAATCTATTCGATTCAACGCATTTTGACGCGATTCCATGTGATTAGGCTTGAATCGGCTCGATTTAGCTCTATTTGGCTTGAATTGGGTCAATTCGTCTCGATTCTGCTCAATTCAGCATAATTAGGCTCGAGTGAACCTTATTCAGCCCTGTTCAGCTCTACTCAACCCTTTCTACTTTATTTGTCTCTATTTGGCTCCATTCAACTCCCTTCCACACCATTCTACTCTTTTCTACTCTATTCTATTCTGTTCTACCCTACCCTACTCCAATCTATTCTAATCGATTCGATTCATCACGATTTGTCTCCTTTCCTCTCCATTCGAATCGATTCGGCTTGAATTGGATCTATTCATCTATATTCTGCACTACCCGACTCTGACTATTCCACTCTACTAAACTCTACTCCATTCTACTCTTGGTATTCTCTTCTGTTCTACTCTATTCTATTCTTCTGTGCCCTTCCCTACTGAATCCCAGTCTAACCTACACTACTCTAATCTATTCAATTTATTTCGATTCCATTCAGTTTGACACCATTCGACCCGATTTGAGACAATTCGACGGGATTCGGTGAGATTCCGCGAGATTTGATGCGTTTTGGTGGGATTTGATGGAATTCGACGAGATCCGATGCAATAGGATGCAATTAAGTGTGTTTTGGCTCGATTTTGCTGGGTTCAGATTGTCTCTATTTGGCTCATTTCAGCTCCACTAGGCTCCATTCATCCCGAATCTGATCGACTCGACTCGATTCGGCTCATTTTGGTCATATGTGGTCCTATTCAGCGTTATTCGGCTCTATTCAACTCTTTTCTACTCTCTGCATCTCTGTTCCAATCCATTTGACTCCATTCCACACCATTCTATTCCATTCTACACTACTGTATTCTACAAAACCCTCCCCCACCCTAGCCTATCCTAATCTAGTCTGCTCTTTTCTAGTCTCCTTTTCTATTTTCTCGATTCCATCCTATGCTACTCTACCATACCCTGCACTAAGCTAACCTACCCTGACCTATGCTGTTCTATTCTATTTCCTTCTATTTTCTCTGTTCCACCATATGCTTCCCTACCCTATGCTACCCCACCGTACCATACTCTACTACTTAGGGTTACTCAATAAGGGTCCTAATTAAGGGGAGTAGTTCGGGCAAGGGTACTCCTTAAGGCAAGTGTACTAGTTCAGGCTACTACTTAAGGCCAGGGTACTAGTTATGCAAGGGCACTAGTTAAGGCCAGGCTACTAGTTAAGGCATGGGTACTTGTTGAGGGTACGGGTTAAGGCAAGGGTACCAGTTCAGGCTACTTGTTAAGGACGTACTACTAGTGAAGGCAAGGGTACTAGTGAAGACTACTGGTTAAGGCAAGGGTACTTGTTAGGACTACTAGTTAAGGCAAGGGTACTAGATTAGGCTAAGAGTTCAGGCAAGGGTACTCGTTCAGATTACTGACTTAGGGTACTATTCAAGACTAGTTGTCTAGGCTACTGCTCTATGTCACTAGTCTAGCTGACTAGTCCAGCTTACTAGTCTAGGCTTCTACTCTAGCCTTCTCTTGTCTACTCTAATGTAGTCTACTTGCATCTACCCTAGTCTTCCTATCATAAACTACCCTACCCTAACCTATTCTAATCGATTCCATTTGATTCGATTCAAAGCATTTCGATGCGACCGGACACCATCACGCTTGAGTCGGCTCGATTCCGCAACATCAGCTCGATTCAGCTCGATTTGGCTCGAATCGCTTCAATTCAGCTCGTTTCCACTCGGTTCAGCCTTATTCGGCCCTATTTGGCTCGATTCGACTCTTTTCTACTCTATTTGTCTCTGTTCGACTCCATTTGACTCCACTCTTCTCCATTCTACGCTATTCTACTCTATTCTGTTCTACTCTACCCTACGATACTCTAATCTATTCGATTGGATGCGATTCTTAGCAATTCGGTGTGATTCATCTCGTTTTGTTTCCATTTGACTCGATTCGGCCAGAATTGGCTCTATTCAGCTATATCCTGCACTCTTTGACTCTATTTGACTCAATTCTACTCTGCTCTACTCTTGTCTGCTTTACTCTCTCTACTCTACCCTACTGTACTATATTCTATTCTGTACTATTCTGTTCTATTCTACCCACCCGCCCCTCCCCTACCCTTCCCTAATCTATTTGATTAGATTCGATGTGACGTATTTCCACGCGATTTGACGCGATTAGGCTTGAATCAGCTCGATTCAGTTCGAATCGGCTCTATTCGGCTCGACTTGGCTCCATTTCACTCCATTCGGCTCGATTAGGCTCGAATTCCATCGATTCTGCTGGATTCTGCTCGATTAGGCCTTATTTGGGCCTATTCGGCCCTATTCTGCTCTATTAGACTCTTTTGTACTCTATTCATATCTATCCGTCTCTATTGGACTCCGTTCAACTCCATTCCTCACTATTTTCCTCTCTTCTATTCTACCCTTCCCTACCCTAATCTCTTCTAATCGATTCGATTTGATTTGACGCGATTCGAAGCAACCGGACGTGATTCGTCTCGTTTTGTCTCCACTCGGCTCAATTCGGCTATGTTCTCTCTCTTTGACTCTATTCTATTCTGTTGTATTCTTTCTGTTCTGTTCTATTCTCTCCTATTCTGTTGTACTCTATTCTATTCTACCCTACCCGACCCAACGGCACCCCACCCGAACCTTCCCTACTTTAATCTATTGGATTCAATTCGATTCCGTGCAACGCGATTTTATAGGACTTGACTGGATTTGGCAAATCTGAAGGGATTTGATGAGATTCCATGCGACTCGATGTGATTCAGTAGGATTCTCTGAGGTTTGACGCAATTCGAAGTTATTCGACGTGATTCGATGGGATTCGACACGATATGAAGCAATTTGACCTTGTTTGATTCAAAACGATGTGACTCGACTCAATTCGACCTCATTCGATTCGACGCTGTTCGGTGACAGTCAGTGCGATTCTGCTTGATTCCGCTCGATTAGGTGTGATTCGGCAGTATACAGCTCTTTTCGGCTGTATTCAGCTCCATTCGTCTCTATTCAGCTTATTCGGCTCTATTCGACTGTATTCGACTCTACTCTTTTCCACTCGATTCTACTCGATTCTATTCCTTCTATTCTGTTCTAATCTCTTCTATTCCACTCTACTCTGTTCTATTCTCCCCTCCCCTCCCCTCCCCTTCTCTAATCTATACGTCTCGATTGGATTTGACGCGTTGAACGCGATTCGAGGCGATGAAGCTTGAATCGGCTCGATTCGGCTCGATTTGGCTCTATTCGGCTCAGTTAGGCTCCATTCAGCTTGTTTTGGCTTGAATCACTTCGAATCTGATCGATTTGGCCTTCTTCGGCCCTATTCTGCTCTATTCGACTCTTTTCTACTCTATTCGTTTCTACTTGACTCCATTCTACTCCATTCTATTCATTCCACACTATTCTACTCTATTCTGCTCTACCCTACCCAACACCACTCTAATTTACTCTACTTGCTTCTACACGATTCCTCTCATTTTGTCTGCATTTGGCTCTATTCAGCTCTATTCTACTCTTCTCTACTCTATTGTATTGTTTCTACTCTTTCTGTACTATTCTACTCTATTCTACCCTACCCTATGCTACCCAACTCTAAGGTATTGTAATCCACTTGATTGGATTTGATTCAACCCATTTCGACGCGATTCGGCTCGATTTGGCTCTGTTCAAATCTATTCTACTCTACTCTATTCCCCTCTATTCTACTCTAGCCTACTCTTTTCTGTATTCATTCTGTGTTGTTGTGTTCTATTTTGTTGTGTTCTGTTCTGTTTTATTCTATTCTACTCTATTCTACCCTACTCTAGCCTACCCGAACCTCCCCTACTCTAGTCTATTCAATTGAATTTGAGAAATTTTGACGCGACTAGGGGCCGAATCGGTGTGATTCATGTCCATTCGGCTCCATTTGTCTCGAATAGTGTTGATTCAGCTCGATTAGCCTCGATTTGGCTCCATTAGGCTCGATTCACTGGATTCGGCTCGATTTCTCTCAATTCAGCTCGATTTGGCCCTCTTTGGCCCTCTTCGGCTCTCTTCAGCTCTTTTCTACTCTACTCGATTCCATTGCACACCATTCTACTCCATTCTACGCTCTTCTACTATACCCTACTGTAATTGATTCGATGGGATTCGACGCCAGTCGACGCGATTTGTCTTTTTTCGTCTCCATTCAGCTTGATTCGACTCTGTTCTACTCTACTCTATTCTACTCTACACTATTCTGCTCTGCTCTACCCTTTTCTACTCTATTCTATTGTATCCTTTCCATTCTCTTCTACTGTGTTCAAGTCTACTCTATTCCATCCTACCCTAATCTAATCTATTCTACTGGATTCGATTCCACGCATCTCGATGCGATTCGGCTCAAATCGGCTCCTTTCCACTCCATTCATCCCCAACCGGCTCAAATCGGTTCGATTCAGCTCTAATCGGCTCCATTCGGCTCCAGTCAGCTCGAATAGGCTCTATTCAGCTCTATCCGGCTCTATTAGGCTCTACTCAACTCTATTATCTCTTTTCGACTCCACTCGACTCCATGCTACACCATTCTACTCCATCCTAAACTATTCTCTACTGTATTGTATTGTACTCTACCCTACTCTAGTCTATTCTATTTGATTGGATTGGAATTGATCAGATTCAATGCAATTCGACGGGATTCGACGCGATACGGCACGATTCCACGGGATTCGGCGTGATTCGTCTTGGTTTCTATCCATTTAGCTCTTTTGGGCTCTATTTGGCTCTATTCGGCAATGTTCGACTCTACTCTACTCTACTCTTCTATACTCTGCTCGTCTCGACCCTATTCTTTCAGTTCTCTTCTGTTCTGTTCTACTGCACTCTATTCTACCCTACCCTACCCTAACTTAGCCTTCTGTAATCTGTTCTATGCTATTCGACACACTTGAATGGGATTCGACCTGATTCGGGTCATATCGGCTCGATTCATCTCCTTTCTGCTCCATTAAACTCGATTCGGTTCTATTCGGCTCTTTTCCACTCTATTCGGCTCTTTTTGGCAGTATTCGACTCTATTTGACTCTAGTCTACTCGATTCTTTCTGTTCTGTTCTATTCTACTCTATTCTATTCTTCTCTACCCTACCCTAACCTTACCTTCCCCACACTAATCTATTTGATTCGATTCGACACGTTTCAAACGACTCGACATGATTCATCTCGATTCACCTTGAATTTGGTCAATTCGGCTGTATTCAGCTCTGTTTGGCTCTTTTCGGCTCTCTTCAACTCAATTTGACTCTATTCTACTGGACCCGACTCTACTTAATTCTATTCTCTTCTTTCTATTGTGTTCTGTTGTGTTGTAGTCTAGCCTCTCCTGCCGTACCCTCCTCTACTCTAATCTATTCGATTCAACGCATTTTGACGCGATTCCATGTGATTAGGCTTGAATCGGCTCGATTTAGCTCTATTTGGCTTGAATTGGGTCAATTCGTCTCGATTCTGCTCAATTCAGCATAATTAGGCTCGAGTGAACCTTATTCAGCCCTGTTCAGCTCTACTCAACCCTTTCTACTTTATTTGTCTCTATTTGGCTCCATTCAACTCCCTTCCACACCATTCTACTCTTTTCTACTCTATTCTATTCTGTTCTACCCTACCCTACTCCAATCTATTCTAATCGATTCGATTCATCACGATTTGTCTCCTTTCCTCTCCATTCGAATCGATTCGGCTTGAATTGGATCTATTCATCTATATTCTGCACTACCCGACTCTGACTATTCCACTCTACTCAACTCTACTCCATTCTACTCTTGGTATTCTCTTCTGTTCTACTCTATTCTATTCTTCTGTGCCCTTCCCTACTGAATCCCAGTCTAACCTACACTACTCTAATCTATTCAATTTAGTTCGATTCCATTCAGTTTGACACCATTCGACCCGATTTGAGACAATTCGACGGGATTCGGTGAGATTCCGCGAGATTTGATGCGTTTTGGTGGGATTTGATGGAATTCGACGAGATCCGATGCAATAGGATGCAATTAAGTGTGTTTTGGCTCGATTTTGCTGGGTTCAGATTGTCTCTATTTGGCTCATTTCAGCTCCACTAGGCTCCATTCATCCCGAATCTGATCGACTCGACTCGATTCGGCTCATTTTGGTCATATGTGGTCCTATTCAGCGTTATTCGGCTCTATTCAACTCTTTTCTACTCTCTGCATCTCTGTTCCAATCCATTTGACTCCATTCCACACCATTCTATTCCATTCTACACTACTGTATTCTACAAAACCCTCCCCCACCCTAGCCTATCCTAATCTAGTCTGCTCTTTTCTAGTCTCCTTTTCTATTTTCTCGATTCCATCCTATGCTACTCTACCATACCCTGCACTAAGCTAACCTACCCTGACCTATGCTGTTCTATTCTATTTCCTTCTATTTTCTCTGTTCCACCATATGCTTCCCTACCCTATGCTACCCCACCGTACCATACTCTACTACTTAGGGTTACTCAATAAGGGTCCTAATTAAGGGGAGTAGTTCGGGCAAGGGTACTCCTTAAGGCAAGTGTACTAGTTCAGGCTACTACTTAAGGCCAGGGTACTAGTTATGCAAGGGCACTAGTTAAGGCCAGGCTACTAGTTAAGGCATGGGTACTTGTTGAGGGTACTGGTTAAGGCAAGGGTACCAGTTCAGGCTACTTGTTAAGGACGTACTACTAGTGAAGGCAAGGGTACTAGTGAAGACTACTGGTTAAGGCAAGGGTACTTGTTAGGACTACTAGTTAAGGCAAGGGTACTAGATTAGGCTAAGAGTTCAGGCAAGGGTACTCGTTCAGATTACTGACTTAGGGTACTATTCAAGACTAGTTGTCTAGGCTACTGCTCTATGTCACTAGTCTAGCTGACTAGTCCAGCTTACTAGTCTAGGCTTCTACTCTAGCCTTCTCTTGTCTACTCTAATGTAGTCTACTTGCATCTACCCTAGTCTTCCTATCATAAACTACCCTACCCTAACCTATTCTAATCGATTCCATTTGATTCGATTCAAAGCATTTCGATGCGACCGGACACCATCACGCTTGAGTCGGCTCGATTCCGCAACATCAGCTCGATTCAGCTCGATTTGGCTCGAATCGCTTCAATTCAGCTCGTTTCCACTCGGTTCAGCCTTATTCGGCCCTATTTGGCTCGATTCGACTCTTTTCTACTCTATTTGTCTCTGTTCGACTCCATTTGACTCCACTCTTCTCCATTCTACGCTATTCTACTCTATTCTGTTCTACTCTACCCTACGATACTCTAATCTATTCGATTGGATGCGATTCTTAGCAATTCGGTGTGATTCATCTCGTTTTGTTTCCATTTGACTCGATTCGGCCAGAATTGGCTCTATTCAGCTATATCCTGCACTCTTTGACTCTATTTGACTCAATTCTACTCTGCTCTACTCTTGTCTGCTTTACTCTCTCTACTCTACCCTACTGTACTATATTCTATTCTGTACTATTCTGTTCTATTCTACCCACCCGCCCCTCCCCTACCCTTCCCTAATCTATTTGATTAGATTCGATGTGACGTATTTCCACGCGATTTGACGCGATTAGGCTTGAATCAGCTCGATTCAGTTCGAATCGGCTCTATTCGGCTCGACTTGGCTCCATTTCACTCCATTCGGCTCGATTAGGCTCGAATTCCATCGATTCTGCTGGATTCTGCTCGATTAGGCCTTATTTGGGCCTATTCGGCCCTATTCTGCTCTATTAGACTCTTCTGTACTCTATTCATATCTATCCGTCTCTATTGGACTCCGTTCAACTCCATTCCTCACTATTTTCCTCTCTTCTATTCTACCCTTCCCTACCCTAATCTCTTCTAATCGATTCGATTTGATTTGACGCGATTCGAAGCAACCGGACGTGATTCGTCTCGTTTTGTCTCCACTCGGCTCAATTCGGCTATGTTCTCTCTCTTTGACTCTATTCTATTCTGTTGTATTCTTTCTGTTCTGTTCTATTCTCTCCTATTCTGTTGTACTCTGTTCTATTCTACCCTACCCGACCCAACGGCACCCCACCCGAACCTTCCCTACTTTAATCTATTGGATTCAATTCGATTCCGTGCAACGCGATTTTATAGGACTTGACTGGATTTGGCAAATCTGAAGGGATTTGATGAGATTCCATGCGACTCGATGTGATTCAGTAGGATTCTCTGAGGTTTGACGCAATTCGAAGTTATTCGACGTGATTCGATGGGATTCGACACGATATGAAGCAATTTGACCTTGTTTGATTCAAAACGATGTGACTCGACTCAATTCGACCTCATTCGATTCGACGCTGTTCGGTGACAGTCAGTGCGATTCTGCTTGATTCCGCTCGATTAGGTGTGATTCGGCAGTATACAGCTCTTTTCGGCTGTATTCAGCTCCATTCGTCTCTATTCAGCTTATTCGGCTCTATTCGACTGTATTCGACTCTACTCTTTTCCACTCGATTCTACTCGATTCTATTCCTTCTATTCTGTTCTAATCTCTTCTATTCCACTCTACTCTGTTCTATTCTCCCCTCCCCTCCCCTCCCCTTCTCTAATCTATACGTCTCGATTGGATTTGACGCGTTGAACGCGATTCGAGGCGATGAAGCTTGAATCGGCTCGATTCGGCTCGATTTGGCTCTATTCGGCTCAGTTAGGCTCCATTCAGCTTGTTTTGGCTTGAATCACTTCGAATCTGATCGATTTGGCCTTCTTCGGCCCTATTCTGCTCTATTCGACTCTTTTCTACTCTATTCGTTTCTACTTGACTCCATTCTACTCCATTCTATTCATTCCACACTATTCTACTCTATTCTGCTCTACCCTACCCAACACCACTCTAATTTACTCTACTTGCTTCTACACGATTCCTCTCATTTTGTCTGCATTTGGCTCTATTCAGCTCTATTCTACTCTTCTCTACTCTATTGTATTGTTTCTACTCTTTCTGTACTATTCTACTCTATTCTACCCTACCCTATGCTACCCAACTCTAAGGTATTGTAATCCACTTGATTGGATTTGATTCAACCCATTTCGACGCGATTCGGCTCTGTTCAAATCTATTCTACTCTACTCTATTCCCCTCTATTCTACTCTAGCCTACTCTTTTCTGTATTCATTCTGTGTTGTTGTGTTCTATTTTGTTGTGTTCTGTTCTGTTTTATTCTATTCTACTCTATTCTACCCTACTCTAGCCTACCCGAACCTCCCCTACTCTAGTCTATTCAATTGAATTCGAGAAATTTTGACGCGACTAGGGGCCGAATCGGTGTGATTCATGTCCATTCGGCTCCATTTGTCTCGAATAGTGTTGATTCAGCTCGATTAGGCTCGATTTGGCTCCATTAGGCTCGATTCACTGGATTCGGCTCGATTTCTCTCAATTCAGCTCGATTTGGCCCTCTTTGGCCCTCTTCGGCTCTCTTCAGCTCTTTTCTACTCTACTCGATTCCATTGCACACCATTCTACTCCATTCTACGCTCTTCTACTATACCCTACTGTAATTGATTCGATGGGATTCGACGCCAGTCGACGCGATTTGTCTCGTTTCGTCTCCATTCAGCTTGATTCGACTCTGTTCTACTCTACTCTATTCTACTCTACACTATTCTGCTCTGCTCTACCCTTTTCTACTCTATTCTATTGTATCCTTTCCATTCTCTTCTACTGTGTTCAAGTCTACTCTATTCCATCCTACCCTAATCTAATCTATTCTACTGGATTCGATTCCACGCATCTCGATGCGATTCGGCTCAAATCGGCTCCTTTCCACTCCATTCATCCCCAACCGGCTCAAATCGGTTCGATTCAGCTCTAATCGGCTCCATTCGGCTCCAGTCAGCTCGAATAGGCTCTATTCAGCTCTATCCGGCTCTATTAGGCTCTACTCAACTCTATTATCTCTTTTCGACTCCACTCGACTCCATGCTACACCATTCTACTCCATCCTAAACTATTCTCTACTGTATTGTATTGTACTCTACCCTACTCTAGTCTATTCTATTTGATTGGATTGGAATTGATCAGATTCAATGCAATTCGACGGGATTCGACGCGATACGGCACGATTCCACGGGATTCGGCGTGATTCGTCTTGGTTTCTATCCATTTAGCTCTTTTGGGCTCTATTTGGCTCTATTCGGCAATGTTCGACTCTACTCTACTCTACTCTTCTATACTCTGCTCGTCTCGACCCTATTCTTTCAGTTCTGTTCTGTTCTGTTCTACTGCACTCTATTCTACCCTACCCTACCCTAACTTAGCCTTCTGTAATCTGTTCTATGCTATTCGACACACTTGAATGGGATTCGACCTGATTCGGGTCATATCGGCTCGATTCATCTCCTTTCTGCTCCATTAAACTCGATTCGGTTCTATTCGGCTCTTTTCCACTCTATTCGGCTCTTTTTGGCAGTATTCGACTCTATTTGACTCTAGTCTACTCGATTCTTTCTGTTCTGTTCTATTCTACTCTATTCTATTCTCTACCCTACCCTAACCTTACCTTCCCCACACTAATCTATTTGATTCGATTCGACACGTTTCAAACGACTCGACATGATTCATCTCGATTCACCTTGAATTTGGTCAATTCGGCTGTATTCAGCTCTGTTTGGCTCTTTTCGGCTCTCTTCAACTCAATTTGACTCTATTCTACTGGACCCGACTCTACTTAATTCTATTCTCTTCTTTCTATTGTGTTCTGTTGTGTTGTAGTCTAGCCTCTCCTGCCGTACCCTCCTCTACTCTAATCTATTCGATTCAACGCATTTTGACGCGATTCCATGTGATTAGGCTTGAATCGGCTCGATTTAGCTCTATTTGGCTTGAATTGGGTCAATTCGTCTCGATTCTGCTCAATTCAGCATAATTAGGCTCGAGTGAACCTTATTCAGCCCTGTTCAGCTCTACTCAACCCTTTCTACTTTATTTGTCTCTATTTGGCTCCATTCAACTCCCTTCCACACCATTCTACTCTTTTCTACTCTATTCTGTTCTGTTCTACCCTACCCTACTCCAATCTATTCTAATCGATTCGATTCATCACGATTTGTCTCCTTTCCTCTCCATTCGAATCGATTCGGCTTGAATTGGATCTATTCATCTATATTCTGCACTACCCGACTCTGACTATTCCACTCTACTAAACTCTACTCCATTCTACTCTTGGTATTCTCTTCTGTTCTACTCTATTCTATTCTTCTGTGCCCTTCCCTACTGAATCCCAGTCTAACCTACACTACTCTAATCTATTCAATTTAGTTCGATTCCATTCAGTTTGACACCATTCGACCCGATTTGAGACAATTCGACGGGATTCGGTGAGATTCCGCGAGATTTGATGCGTTTTGGTGGGATTTGATGGAATTCGACGAGATCCGATGCAATAGGATGCAATTAAGTGTGTTTTGGCTCGATTTTGCTGGGTTCAGATTGTCTCTATTTGGCTCATTTCAGCTCCACTAGGCTCCATTCATCCCGAATCTGATCGACTCGACTCGATTCGGCTCATTTTGGTCATATGTGGTCCTATTCAGCGTTATTCGGCTCTATTCAACTCTTTTCTACTCTCTGCATCTCTGTTCCAATCCATTTGACTCCATTCCACACCATTCTATTCCATTCTACACTACTGTATTCTACAAAACCCTCCCCCACCCTAGCCTATCCTAATCTAGTCTGCTCTTTTCTAGTCTCCTTTTCTATTTTCTCGATTCCATCCTATGCTACTCTACCATACCCTGCACTAAGCTAACCTACCCTGACCTATGCTGTTCTATTCTATTTCCTTCTATTTTCTCTGTTCCACCATATGCTTCCCTACCCTATGCTACCCCACCGTACCATACTCTACTACTTAGGGTTACTCAATAAGGGTCCTAATTAAGGGGAGTAGTTCGGGCAAGGGTACTCCTTAAGGCAAGTGTACTAGTTCAGGCTACTAGTTAAGGCCAGGGTACTAGTTATGCAAGGGCACTAGTTAAGGCCAGGCTACTAGTTAAGGCATGGGTACTTGTTGAGGGTACTGGTTAAGGCAAGGGTACCAGTTCAGGCTACTTGTTAAGGACGTACTACTAGTGAAGGCAAGGGTACTAGTGAAGACTACTGGTTAAGGCAAGGGTACTTGTTAGGACTACTAGTTAAGGCAAGGGTACTAGATTAGGCTAAGAGTTCAGGCAAGGGTACTCGTTCAGATTACTGACTTAGGGTACTATTCAAGACTAGTTGTCTAGGCTACTGCTCTATGCCACTAGTCTAGCTGACTAGTCCAGCTTACTAGTCTAGGCTTCTACTCTAGCCTTCTCTTGTCTACTCTAATGTAGTCTACTTGCATCTACCCTAGTCTTCCTATCATAAACTACCCTACCCTAACCTATTCTAATCGATTCCATTTGATTCGATTCAAAGCATTTCGATGCGACCGGACACCATCACGCTTGAGTCAGCTCGATTCCGCAACATCAGCTCGATTCAGCTCGATTTGGCTCGAATCGCTTCAATTCAGCTCGTTTCCACTCGGTTCAGCCTTATTCGGCCCTATTTGGCTCGATTCGACTCTTTTCTACTCTATTTGTCTCTGTTCGACTCCATTTGACTCCACTCTTCTCCATTCTACGCTATTCTACTCTATTCTGTTCTACTCTACCCTACGATACTCTAATCTATTCGATTGGATGCGATTCTTAGCAATTCGGTGTGATTCATCTCGTTTTGTTTCCATTTGACTCGATTCGGCCAGAATTGGCTCTATTCAGCTATATCCTGCACTCTTTGACTCTATTTGACTCAATTCTACTCTGCTCTACTCTTGTCTGCTTTACTCTCTCTACTCTACCCTACTGTACTATATTCTATTCTGTACTATTCTGTTCTAGTCTACCCACCCGCCCCTCCCCTACCCTTCCCTAATCTATTTGATTAGATTCGATGTGACGTATTTCCACGCGATTTGACGCGATTAGGCTTGAATCAGCTCGATTCAGTTCGAATCGGCTCTATTCGGCTCGACTTGGCTCCATTTCACTCCATTCGGCTCGATTAGGCTCGAATTCCATCGATTCTGCTGGATTCTGCTCGATTAGGCCTTATTTGGGCCTATTCGGCCCTATTCTGCTCTATTAGACTCTTTTGTACTCTATTCATATCTATCCGTCTCTATTGGACTCCGTTCAACTCCATTCCTCACTATTTTCCTCTCTTCTATTCTACCCTTCCCTACCCTAATCTCTTCTAATCGATTCGATTTGATTTGACGCGATTCGAAGCAACCGGACGTGATTCGTCTCGTTTTGTCTCCACTCGGCTCAATTCGGCTATGTTCTCTCTCTTTGACTCTATTCTATTCTGTTGTATTCTTTCTGTTCTGTTCTATTCTCTCCTATTCTGTTGTACTCTGTTCTATTCTACCCTACCCGACCCAACGGCACCCCACCCGAACCTTCCCTACTTTAATCTATTGGATTCAATTCGATTCCGTGCAACGCGATTTTATAGGACTTGACTGGATTTGGCAAATCTGAAGGGATTTGATGAGATTCCATGCGACTCGATGTGATTCAGTAGGATTCTCTGAGGTTTGACGCAATTCGAAGTTATTCAACGTGATTCGATGGGATTCGACACGATATGAAGCAATTTGACCTTGTTTGATTCAAAACGATGTGACTCGACTCAATTCGACCTCATTCGATTCGACGCTGTTCGGTGACAGTCAGTGCGATTCTGCTTGATTCCGCTCGATTAGGTGTGATTCGGCAGTATACAGCTCTTTTCGGCTGTATTCAGCTCCATTCGTCTCTATTCAGCTTATTCGGCTCTATTCGACTGTATTCGACTTTACTCTTTTCCACTCGATTCTACTCGATTCTATTCCTTCTATTCTGTTCTAATCTCTTCTATTCCACTCTACTCTGTTCTATTCTCCCCTCCCCTCCCCTCCCCTTCTCTAATCTATACGTCTCGATTGGATTTGACGCGTTGAACGCGATTCGAGGCGATGAAGCTTGAATCGGCTCGATTCGGCTCGATTTGGCTCTATTCGGCTCAGTTAGGCTCCATTCAGCTTGTTTTGGCTTGAATCACTTCGAATCTGATCGATTTGGCCTTCTTCGGCCCTATTCTGCTCTATTCGACTCTTTTCTACTCTATTCGTTTCTACTTGACTCCATTCTACTCCATTCTATTCATTCCACACTATTCTACTCTATTCTGCTCTACCCTACCCAACACCACTCTAATTTACTCTACTTGCTTCTACACGATTCCTCTCATTTTGTCTGCATTTGGCTCTATTCAGCTCTATTCTACTCTTCTCTACTCTATTGTATTGTTTCTACTCTTTCTGTACTATTCTACTCTATTCTACCCTACCCTATGCTACCCAACTCTAAGGTATTGTAATCCACTTGATTGGATTTGATTCAACCCATTTCGACGCGATTCGGCTCGATTTGGCTCTGTTCAAATCTATTCTACTCTACTCTATTCCCCTCTATTCTACTCTAGCCTACTCTTTTCTGTATTCATTCTGTGTTGTTGTGTTCTATTTTGTTGTGTTCTGTTCTGTTTTATTCTATTCTACTCTATTCTACCCTACTCTAGCCTACCCGAACCTCCCCTACTCTAGTCTATTCAATTGAATTCGAGAAATTTTGACGCGACTAGGGGCCGAATCGGTGTGATTCATGTCCATTCGGCTCCATTTGTCTCGAATAGTGTTGATTCAGCTCGATTAGGCTCGATTTGGCTCCATTAGGCTCGATTCACTGGATTCGGCTCGATTTCTCTCAATTCAGCTCGATTTGGCCCTCTTTGGCCCTCTTCGGCTCTCTTCAGCTCTTTTCTACTCTACTCGATTCCATTGCACACCATTCTACTCCATTCTACGCTCTTCTACTATACCCTACTGTAATTGATTCGATGGGATTCGACGCCAGTCGACGCGATTTGTCTCGTTTCGTCTCCATTCAGCTTGATTCGACTCTGTTCTACTCTACTCTATTCTACTCTACACTATTCTGCTCTGCTCTACCCTTTTCTACTCTATTCTATTGTATCCTTTCCATTCTCTTCTACTGTGTTCAAGTCTACTCTATTCCATCCTACCCTAATCTAATCTATTCTACTGGATTCGATTCCACGCATCTCGATGCGATTCGGCTCAAATCGGCTCCTTTCCACTCCATTCATCCCCAACCGGCTCAAATCGGTTCGATTCAGCTCTAATCGGCTCCATTCGGCTCCAGTCAGCTCGAATAGGCTCTATTCAGCTCTATCCGGCTCTATTAGGCTCTACTCAACTCTATTATCTCTTTTCGACTCCACTCGACTCCATGCTACACCATTCTACTCCATCCTAAACTATTCTCTCCTGTATTGTATTGTACTCTACCCTACTCTAGTCTATTCTATTTGATTGGATTGGAATTGATCAGATTCAATGCAATTCGACGGGATTCGACGCGATACGGCACGATTCCACGGGATTCGGCGTGATTCGTCTTGGTTTCTATCCATTTAGCTCTTTTGGGCTCTATTTGGCTCTATTCGGCAATGTTCGACTCTACTCTACTCTACTCTTCTATACTCTGCTCGTCTCGACCCTATTCTTTCAGTTCTGTTCTGTTCTGTTCTACTGCACTCTATTCTACCCTACCCTACCCTAACTTAGCCTTCTGTAATCTGTTCTATGCTATTCGACACACTTGAATGGGATTCGACCTGATTCGGGTCATATCGGCTCGATTCATCTCCTTTCTGCTCCATTAAACTCGATTCGGTTCTATTCGGCTCTTTTCCACTCTATTCGGCTCTTTTTGGCAGTATTCGACTCTATTTGACTCTAGTCTACTCGATTCTTTCTGTTCTGTTCTATTCTACTCTATTCTATTCTCTACCCTACCCTAACCTTACCTTCCCCACACTAATCTATTTGATTCGATTCGACACGTTTCAAACGACTCGACATGATTCATCTCGATTCACCTTGAATTTGGTCAATTCGGCTGTATTCAGCTCTGTTTGGCTCTTTTCGGCTCTCTTCAACTCAATTTGACTCTATTCTACTGGACCCGACTCTACTTAATTCTATTCTCTTCTTTCTATTGTGTTCTGTTGTGTTGTAGTCTAGCCTCTCCTGCCGTACCCTCCTCTACTCTAATCTATTCGATTCAACGCATTTTGACGCGATTCCATGTGATTAGGCTTGAATCGGCTCGATTTAGCTCTATTTGGCTTGAATTGGGTCAATTCGTCTCGATTCTGCTCAATTCAGCATAATTAGGCTCGAGTGAACCTTATTCAGCCCTGTTCAGCTCTACTCAACCCTTTCTACTTTATTTGTCTCTATTTGGCTCCATTCAACTCCCTTCCACACCATTCTACTCTTTTCTACTCTATTCTATTCTGTTCTACCCTACCCTACTCCAATCTATTCTAATCGATTCGATTCATCACGATTTGTCTCCTTTCCTCTCCATTCGAATCGATTCGGCTTGAATTGGATCTATTCATCTATATTCTGCACTACCCGACTCTGACTATTCCACTCTACTCAACTCTACTCCATTCTACTCTTGGTATTCTCTTCTGTTCTACTCTATTCTATTCTTCTGTGCCCTTCCCTACTGAATCCCAGTCTAACCTACACTACTCTAATCTATTCAATTTAGTTCGATTCCATTCAGTTTGACACCATTCGACCCGATTTGAGACAATTCGACGGGATTCGGTGAGATTCCGCGAGATTTGATGCGTTTTGGTGGGATTTGATGGAATTCGACGAGATCCGATGCAATAGGATGCAATTAAGTGTGTTTTGGCTCGATTTTGCTGGGTTCAGATTGTCTCTATTTGGCTCATTTCAGCTCCACTAGGCTCCATTCATCCCGAATCTGATCGACTCGACTCGATTCGGCTCATTTTGGTCATATGTGGTCCTATTCAGCGTTATTCGGCTCTATTCAACTCTTTTCTACTCTCTGCATCTCTGTTCCAATCCATTTGACTCCATTCCACACCATTCTATTCCATTCTACACTACTGTATTCTACAAAACCCTCCCCCACCCTAGCCTATCCTAATCTAGTCTGCTCTTTTCTAGTCTCCTTTTCTATTTTCTCGATTCCATCCTATGCTACTCTACCATACCCTGCACTAAGCTAACCTACCCTGACCTATGCTGTTCTATTCTATTTCCTTCTATTTTCTCTGTTCCACCATATGCTTCCCTACCCTATGCTACCCCACCGTACCATACTCTACTACTTAGGGTTACTCAATAAGGGTCCTAATTAAGGGGAGTAGTTCGGGCAAGGGTACTCCTTAAGGCAAGTGTACTAGTTCAGGCTACTACTTAAGGCCAGGGTACTAGTTATGCAAGGGCACTAGTTAAGGCCAGGCTACTAGTTAAGGCATGGGTACTTGTTGAGGGTACTGGTTAAGGCAAGGGTACCAGTTCAGGCTACTTGTTAAGGACGTACTACTAGTGAAGGCAAGGGTACTAGTGAAGACTACTGGTTAAGGCAAGGGTACTTGTTAGGACTACTAGTTAAGGCAAGGGTACTAGATTAGGCTAAGAGTTCAGGCAAGGGTACTCGTTCAGATTACTGACTTAGGGTACTATTCAAGACTAGTTGTCTAGGCTACTGCTCTATGTCACTAGTCTAGCTGACTAGTCCAGCTTACTAGTCTAGGCTTCTACTCTAGCCTTCTCTTGTCTACTCTAATGTAGTCTACTTGCATCTACCCTAGTCTTCCTATCATAAACTACCCTACCCTAACCTATTCTAATCGATTCCATTTGATTCGATTCAAAGCATTTCGATGCGACCGGACACCATCACGCTTGAGTCGGCTCGATTCCGCAACATCAGCTCGATTCAGCTCGATTTGGCTCGAATCGCTTCAATTCAGCTCGTTTCCACTCGGTTCAGCCTTATTCGGCCCTATTTGGCTCGATTCGACTCTTTTCTACTCTATTTGTCTCTGTTCGACTCCATTTGACTCCACTCTTCTCCATTCTACGCTATTCTACTCTATTCTGTTCTACTCTACCCTACGATACTCTAATCTATTCGATTGGATGCGATTCTTAGCAATTCGGTGTGATTCATCTCGTTTTGTTTCCATTTGACTCGATTCGGCCAGAATTGGCTCTATTCAGCTATATCCTGCACTCTTTGACTCTATTTGACTCAATTCTACTCTGCTCTACTCTTGTCTGCTTTACTCTCTCTACTCTACCCTACTGTACTATATTCTATTCTGTACTATTCTGTTCTATTCTACCCACCCGCCCCTCCCCTACCCTTCCCTAATCTATTTGATTAGATTCGATGTGACGTATTTCCACGCGATTTGACGCGATTAGGCTTGAATCAGCTCGATTCAGTTCGAATCGGCTCTATTCGGCTCGACTTGGCTCCATTTCACTCCATTCGGCTCGATTAGGCTCGAATTCCATCGATTCTGCTGGATTCTGCTCGATTAGGCCTTATTTGGGCCTATTCGGCCCTATTCTGCTCTATTAGACTCTTTTGTACTCTATTCATATCTATCCGTCTCTATTGGACTCCGTTCAACTCCATTCCTCACTATTTTCCTCTCTTCTATTCTACCCTTCCCTACCCTAATCTCTTCTAATCGATTCGATTTGATTTGATGCGATTCGAAGCAACCGGACGTGATTCGTCTCGTTTTGTCTCCACTCGGCTCAATTCGGCTATGTTCTCTCTCTTTGACTCTATTCTATTCTGTTGTATTCTTTCTGTTCTGTTCTATTCTCTCCTATTCTGTTGTACTCTGTTCTATTCTACCCTACCCGACCCAACGGCACCCCACCCGAACCTTCCCTACTTTAATCTATTGGATTCAATTCGATTCCGTGCAACGCGATTTTATAGGACTTGACTGGATTTGGCAAATCTGAAGGGATTTGATGAGATTCCATGCGACTCGATGTGATTCAGTAGGATTCTCTGAGGTTTGACGCAATTCGAAGTTATTCAACGTGATTCGATGGGATTCGACACGATATGAAGCAATTTGACCTTGTTTGATTCAAAACGATGTGACTCGACTCAATTCGACCTCATTCGATTCGACGCTGTTCGGTGACAGTCAGTGCGATTCTGCTTGATTCCGCTCGATTAGGTGTGATTCGGCAGTATACAGCTCTTTTCGGCTGTATTCAGCTCCATTCGTCTCTATTCAGCTTATTCGGCTCTATTCGACTGTATTCGACTCTACTCTTTTCCACTCGATTCTACTCGATTCTATTCCTTCTATTCTGTTCTAATCTCTTCTATTCCACTCTACTCTGTTCTATTCTCCCCTCCCCTCCCCTCCCCTTCTCTAATCTATACGTCTCGATTGGATTTGACGCGTTGAACGCGATTCGAGGCGATGAAGCTTGAATCGGCTCGATTCGGCTCGATTTGGCTCTATTCGGCTCAGTTAGGCTCCATTCAGCTTGTTTTGGCTTGAATCGCTTCGAATCTGCTCGATTTGGCCTTCTTCGGCCCTATTCTGCTCTATTCGACTCTTTTCTACTCTATTCGTTTCTACTTGACTCCATTCTACTCCATTCTATTCATTCCACACTATTCTACTCTATTCTGCTCTACCCTACCCAACACCACTCTAATTTACTCTACTTGCTTCTACACGATTCCTCTCATTTTGTCTGCATTTGGCTCTATTCAGCTCTATTCTACTCTTCTCTACTCTATTGTATTGTTTCTACTCTTTCTGTACTATTCTACTCTATTCTACCCTACCCTATGCTACCCAACTCTAAGGTATTGTAATCCACTTGATTGGATTTGATTCAACCCATTTCGACGCGATTCGGCTCGATTTGGCTCTGTTCAAATCTATTCTACTCTACTCTATTCCCCTCTATTCTACTCTAGCCTACTCTTTTCTGTATTCATTCTGTGTTGTTGTGTTCTATTTTGTTCTGTTCTGTTCTGTTTTATTCTATTCTACTCTATTCTACCCTACTCTAGCCTACCCGAACCTCCCCTACTCTAGTCTATTCAATTGAATTCGAGAAATTTTGACGCGACTAGGGGCCGAATCGGTGTGATTCATGTCCATTCGGCTCCATTTGTCTCGAATAGTGTTGATTCAGCTCGATTAGCCTCGATTTGGCTCCATTAGGCTCGATTCACTGGATTCGGCTCGATTTCTCTCAATTCAGCTCGATTTGGCCCTCTTTGGCCCTCTTCGGCTCTCTTCAGCTCTTTTCTACTCTACTCGATTCCATTGCACACCATTCTACTCCATTCTACGCTCTTCTACTATACCCTACTGTAATTGATTCGATGGGATTCGACGCCATTCGACGCGATTTGTCTCGTTTCGTCTCCATTCAGCTTGATTCGACTCTGTTCTACTCTACTCTATTCTACTCTACACTATTCTGCTCTGCTCTACCCTTTTCTACTCTATTCTATTGTATCCTTTCCATTCTCTTCTACTGTGTTCAAGTCTACTCTATTCCATCCTACCCTAATCTAATCTATTCTACTGGATTCGATTCCACGCATCTCGATGCGATTCGGCTCAAATCGGCTCCTTTCCACTCCATTCATCCCCAACCGGCTCAAATCGGTTCGATTCAGCTCTAATCGGCTCCATTCGGCTCCATTCAGCTCGAATAGGCTCTATTCAGCTCTATCCGGCTCTATTAGGCTCTACTCAACTCTATTATCTCTTTTCGACTCCACTCGACTCCATGCTACACCATTCTACTCCATCCTAAACTATTCTCTACTGTATTGTATTGTACTCTACCCTACTCTAGTCTATTCTATTTGATTGGATTGGAATTGATCAGATTCAATGCAATTCGACGGGATTCGACGCGATACGGCACGATTCCACGGGATTCGGCGTGATTCGTCTTGGTTTCTATCCATTTAGCTCTTTTGGGCTCTATTTGGCTCTATTCGGCAATGTTCGACTCTACTCTACTCTACTCTTCTATACTCTGCTCGTCTCGACCCTATTCTTTCAGTTCTCTTCTGTTCTGTTCTACTGCACTCTATTCTACCCTACCCTACCCTAACTTAGCCTTCTGTAATCTGTTCTATGCTATTCGACACACTTGAATGGGATTCGACCTGATTCGGGTCATATCGGCTCGATTCATCTCCTTTCTGCTCCATTAAACTCGATTCGGTTCTATTCGGCTCTTTTCCACTCTATTCGGCTCTTTTTGGCAGTATTCGACTCTATTTGACTCTAGTCTACTCGATTCTTTCTGTTCTGTTCTATTCTACTCTATTCTATTCTTCTCTACCCTACCCTAACCTTACCTTCCCCACACTAATCTATTTGATTCGATTCGACACGTTTCAAACGACTCGACATGATTCATCTCGATTCACCTTGAATTTGGTCAATTCGGCTGTATTCAGCTCTCTTTGGCTCTTTTCGGCTCTCTTCAACTCAATTTGACTCTATTCTACTGGACCCGACTCTACTTAATTCTATTCTCTTCTTTCTATTGTGTTCTGTTGTGTTGTAGTCTAGCCTCTCCTGCCGTACCCTCCTCTACTCTAATCTATTCGATTCAACGCATTTTGACGCGATTCCATGTGATTAGGCTTGAATCGGCTCGATTTAGCTCTATTTGGCTTGAATTGGGTCAATTCGTCTCGATTCTGCTCAATTCAGCATAATTAGGCTCGAGTGAACCTTATTCAGCCCTGTTCAGCTCTACTCAACCCTTTCTACTTTATTTGTCTCTATTTGGCTCCATTCAACTCCCTTCCACACCATTCTACTCTTTTCTACTCTATTCTATTCTGTTCTACCCTACCCTACTCCAATCTATTCTAATCGATTCGATTCATCACGATTTGTCTCCTTTCCTCTCCATTCGAATCGATTCGGCTTGAATTGGATCTATTCATCTATATTCTGCACTACCCGACTCTGACTATTCCACTCTACTCAACTCTACTCCATTCTACTCTTGGTATTCTCTTCTGTTCTACTCTATTCTATTCTTCTGTGCCCTTCCCTACTGAATCCCAGTCTAACCTACACTACTCTAATCTATTCAATTTAGTTCGATTCCATTCAGTTTGACACCATTCGACCCGATTTGAGACAATTCGACGGGATTCGGTGAGATTCCGCGAGATTTGATGCGTTTTGGTGGGATTTGATGGAATTCGACGAGATCCGATGCAATAGGATGCAATTAAGTGTGTTTTGGCTCGATTTTGCTGGGTTCAGATTGTCTCTATTTGGCTCATTTCAGCTCCACTAGGCTCCATTCATCCCGAATCTGATCGACTCGACTCGATTCGGCTCATTTTGGTCATATGTGGTCCTATTCAGCGTTATTCGGCTCTATTCAACTCTTTTCTACTCTCTGCATCTCTGTTCCAATCCATTTGACTCCATTCCACACCATTCTATTCCATTCTACACTACTGTATTCTACAAAACCCTCCCCCACCCTAGCCTATCCTAATCTAGTCTGCTCTTTTCTAGTCTCCTTTTCTATTTTCTCGATTCCATCCTATGCTACTCTACCATACCCTGCACTAAGCTAACCTACCCTGACCTATGCTGTTCTATTCTATTTCCTTCTATTTTCTCTGTTCCACCATATGCTTCCCTACCCTATGCTACCCCACCGTACCATACTCTACTACTTAGGGTTACTCAATAAGGGTCCTAATTAAGGGGAGTAGTTCGGGCAAGGGTACTCCTTAAGGCAAGTGTACTAGTTCAGGCTACTAGTTAAGGCCAGGGTACTAGTTATGCAAGGGCACTAGTTAAGGCCAGGCTACTAGTTAAGGCATGGGTACTTGTTGAGGGTACTGGTTAAGGCAAGGGTACCAGTTCAGGCTACTTGTTAAGGACGTACTACTAGTGAAGGCAAGGGTACTAGTGAAGACTACTGGTTAAGGCAAGGGTACTTGTTAGGACTACTAGTTAAGGCAAGGGTACTAGATTAGGCTAAGAGTTCAGGCAAGGGTACTCGTTCAGATTACTGACTTAGGGTACTATTCAAGACTAGTTGTCTAGGCTACTGCTCTATGCCACTAGTCTAGCTGACTAGTCCAGCTTACTAGTCTAGGCTTCTACTCTAGCCTTCTCTTGTCTACTCTAATGTAGTCTACTTGCATCTACCCTAGTCTTCCTATCATAAACTACCCTACCCTAACCTATTCTAATCGATTCCATTTGATTCGATTCAAAGCATTTCGATGCGACCGGACACCATCACGCTTGAGTCGGCTCGATTCCGCAACATCAGCTCGATTCAGCTCGATTTGGCTCGAATCGCTTCAATTCAGCTCGTTTCCACTCGGTTCAGCCTTATTCGGCCCTATTTGGCTCGATTCGACTCTTTTCTACTCTATTTGTCTCTGTTCGACTCCATTTGACTCCACTCTTCTCTATTCTACGCTATTCTACTCTATTCTGTTCTACTCTACCCTACGATACTCTAATCTATTCGATTGGATGCGATTCTTAGCAATTCGGTGTGATTCATCTCGTTTTGTTTCCATTTGACTCGATTCGGCCAGGATTGGCTCTATTCAGCTATATCCTGCACTCTTTGACTCTATTTGACTCAATTCTACTCTGCTCTACTCTTATCTGCTTTACTCTCTCTACTCTACCCTACTGTACTATATTCTATTCTGTACTATTCTGTTCTACTCTACCCACCCGCCCCTCCCCTACCCTTCCCTAATCTATTTGATTAGATTCGATGTGACGTATTTCCACGCGATTTGACGCGATTAGGCTTGAATCAGCTCGATTCAGTTCGAATCGGCTCTATTCGGCTCGACTTGGCTCCATTTCACTCCATTCGGCTCGATTAGGCTCGAATTCCATCGATTCTGCTGGATTCTGCTCGATTAGGCCTTATTTGGGCCTATTCGGCCCTATTCTGCTCTATTAGACTCTTTTGTACTCTATTCATATCTATCCGTCTCTATTGGACTCCGTTCAACTCCATTCCTCACTATTTTCCTCTCTTCTATTCTACCCTTCCCTACCCTAATCTCTTCTAATCGATTCGATTTGATTTGACGCGATTCGAAGCAACCGGACGTGATTCGTCTCGTTTTGTCTCCACTCGGCTCAATTCGGCTATGTTCTCTCTCTTTGACTCTATTCTATTCTGTTGTATTCTTTCTGTTCTGTTCTATTCTCTCCTATTCTGTTGTACTCTATTCTATTCTACCCTACCCGACCCAATGGCACCCCACCCGAACCTTCCCTACTTTAATCTCTTGGATGCAATTCGATTCCGTGCAACGCGATTTGATAGGACTTGACTGGATTCGGCAAGATCTGAAGGGATTTGATGAGATTCCATGCGACTCGACGTGATTCAGTAGGATTCTCTGAGGTTTGACGCAATTCGAAGTTATTCGACGTGATTCGATGGGATTCGACACGATATGAAGCAATTTGACCTTGTTTGAATCAAAACGATGTGACTCGACTCAATTCGACCTGATTCGATTCGACGCTGTTCGGTGACAGTCAGTGCGATTCTGCTTGATTCCGCTCGATTAGGTGTGATTCGGCAGTATACAGCTCTTTTCGGCTGTATTCAGCTCCATTCGTCTCTATTCAGCTTATTCGGCTCTATTCGACTGTATTCGACTCTACTCTTTTCCACTCGATTCTACTCGATTCTATTCCTTCTATTCTGTTCTAATCTCTTCTATTCCACTCTACTCTGTTCTATTCTCCCCTCCCCTCCCCTTCTCTAATCTATACGTCTCGATTGGATTTGACGCGTTGAACGCGATTCGAGGCGATGAAGCTTGAATCGGCTCGATTCGGCTCGATTTGGCTCTATTCGGCTCAGTTAGGCTCCATTCAGCTTGTTTTGGCTTGAATCACTTCGAATCTGCTCGATTCGGCCTTCTTCGGCCCTATTCTGCTCTATTCGACTCTTTTCTACTCTATTCGTTTCTACTTGACTCCATTCTACTCCATTCTATTCATTCCACACTATTCTACTCTATTCTGCTCTACCCTACACACCACTCTAATTTACTCTACTTGCTTCTACACGATTCCTCTCATTTTGTCTTTATTTGGCTCTATTCAGCTCTATTCTACTCTTCTCTACTCTATTGTATTGTTTCTACTCTGTTCTGTACGATTCTACTCTATTCTACCCTACCCTATGCTACCCAACTCTAAGGTATTGTAATCCACTTGATTGGATTTGATTCAACCCATTTCGACGCGATTCGGCTCGATTTGGCTCTGTTCAAATCTATTCTACTCTACTCTATTCCCCTCTACTCTACTCTTTTCTGTATTCGTTCTGTGTTGCTCTGTTCTATTTTGTTGTGTTGTGTTCTGTTTTATTCTATTCTACTCTATTCTACCCTACTCTAGCCTACCCGAACCTCCCCTACTCTAGTCTATTCAATTGAATTCGAGAAATTTTGACGCGACTAGGGGCCGAATCGGTGTGATTCATGTCCATTCGGCTCCATTTGTCTCGAATAGTGTCGATTCAGCTCGATTAGGCTCGATTTGGCTCCATTAGGCTCGATTCACTGGATTCGGCTCGATTTCTCTCAATTCAGCTCGATTTGGCCCTCTTTGGCCCTCTTCGGCTCTCTTCAGCTCTTTTCTACTCTACTCGATTCCATTGCACACCATTCTACTCCATTCTACGCTCTTCTACTATACCCTACTGTAATTGATTCGATGGGATTCGACGCCATTCGACGCGATTTGTCTCGTTTCGTCTCCATTCAGCTTGATTCGACTCTGTTCTACTCTACTCTATTCTACTCTACACTATTCTGCTCTGCTCTACCCTTTTCTACTCTATTCTATTGTATCCTTTCCATTCTCTTCTACTGTGTTCAAGTCTACTCTATTCCATCCTACCCTAATCTAATCTATTCTACTGGATTCGATTCCACGCATCTCGATGCGATTCGGCTCAAAATGGCTCCTTTCCACTCCATTCATCCCCAATCGGCTCAAATCGGTTCGATTCAGCTCTAATCGGCTCCATTCGGCTCTAGTCAGCTCGAATAGGCTCTATTCAGCTCTATTCGGCTCTATTAGACTCTACTCAACTCTATTATCTCTTTTCGACTCCACTCGACTCCATGCTACACCATTCTACTCCATCCTAAACTATTCTCTACTGTATTGTATTGTACTCTACCCTACTCTAGTCTATTCTATTTGATTGGATTGGAATTGATCAGATTCAATGCAATTCGACGGGATTCGACGCGATACGGCACGATTCCACGGGATTCGGCGTGATTCGTCTTGGTTTCTATCCATTTAGCTCTTTTGGGCTCTATTTGGCTCTATTCGGCAATGTTCGACTCTACTCTACTCTTCTATACTCTGCTCGTCTCGACCCTATTCTTTCAGTTCTGTTCTGTTCTGTTCTACTGCACTCTATTCTACCCTACCCTACCCTAACTTAGCCTTCTGTAATCTGTTCTATGCTATTCGACACACTTGAATGGGATTCGACCTGATTCGGGTCATATCGGCTCGATTCATCTCCTTTCTGCTCCATTAAACTCGATTCGGTTCTATTCGGCTCTTTTCCACTCTATTCGGCTCTTTTTGGCAGTATTCGACTCTATTTGACTCTAGTCTACTCGATTCTTTCTGTTCTGTTCTATTCTACTCTATTCTATTCTTCTCTACCCTACCCTAACCTTACCTTCCCCACACTAATCTATTTGATTCGATTCGACACGTTTCAAACGACTCGACATGATTCATCTCGATTCACCTTGAATTTGGTCAATTCGGCTGTATTCAGCTCTGTTTGGCTCTTTTCGGCTCTCTTCAACTCAATTTGACTCTATTCTACTGGACCCGACTCTACTTAATTCTATTCTCTTCTTTCTATTGTGTTCTGTTGTGTTGTAGTCTAGCCTCTCCTGCCGTACCCTCCTCTACTCTAATCTATTCGATTCAACGCATTTTGACGCGATTCCATGTGATTAGGCTTGAATCGGCTCGATTTAGCTCTATTTGGCTTGAATTGGGTCAATTCGTCTCGATTCTGCTCAATTCAGCATAATTAGGCTCGAGTGAACCTTATTCAGCCCTGTTCAGCTCTACTTAACCCTTTCTACTTTATTTGTCTCTATTTGGCTCCATTCAACTCCCTTCCACACCATTCTACTCTTTTCTACTCTATTCTATTCTGTTCTACCCTACCCTACTCCAATCTATTCTAATCGATTCGATTCATCACGATTTGTCTCCTTTCCTCTCCATTCGAATCGATTCGGCTTGAATTGGATCTATTCATCTATATTCTGCACTACCCGACTCTGACTATTCCACTCTACTCAACTCTACTCCATTCTACTCTTGGTATTCTCTTCTGTTCTACTCTATTCTATTCTTCTGTGCCCTTCCCTACTGAATCCCAGTCTAACCTACACTACTCTAATCTATTCAATTTAGTTCGATTCCATTCAGTTTGACACCATTCGACCCGATTTGAGACAATTCGACGGGATTCGGTGAGATTCCGCGAGATTTGATGCGTTTTGGTGGGATTTGATGGAATTCGACGAGATCCGATGCAATAGGATGCAATTAAGTGTGTTTTGGCTCGATTTTGCTGGGTTCAGATTGTCTCTATTTGGCTCATTTCAGCTCCACTAGGCTCCATTCATCCCGAATCTGATCGACTCGACTCGATTCGGCTCATTTTGGTCATATGTGGTCCTATTCAGCGTTATTCGGCTCTATTCAACTCTTTTCTACTCTCTGCATCTCTGTTCCAATCCATTTGACTCCATTCCACACCATTCTATTCCATTCTACACTACTGTATTCTACAAAACCCTCCCCCACCCTAGCCTATCCTAATCTAGTCTGCTCTTTTCTAGTCTCCTTTTCTATTTTCTCGATTCCATCCTATGCTACTCTACCATACCCTGCACTAAGCTAACCTACCCTGACCTATGCTGTTCTATTCTATTTCCTTCTATTTTCTCTGTTCCACCGTATGCTTCCCTACCCTATGCTACCCCACCGTACCATACTCTACTACTTAGGGTTACTCAATAAGGGTCCTAATTAAGGGGAGTAGTTCGGGCAAGGGTACTCCTTAAGGCAAGTGTACTAGTTCAGGCTACTAGTTAAGGCCAGGGTACTAGTTATGCAAGGGCACTAGTTAAGGCCAGGCTACTAGTTAAGGCATGGGTACTTGTTGAGGGTACTGGTTAAGGCAAGGGTACCAGTTCAGGCTACTTGTTAAGGACGTACTACTAGTGAAGGCAAGGGTACTAGTGAAGACTACTGGTTAAGGCAAGGGTACTTGTTAGGACTACTAGTTAAGGCAAGGGTACTAGATTAGGCTAAGAGTTCAGGCAAGGGTACTCGTTCAGATTACTGACTTAGGGTACTATTCAAGACTAGTTGTCTAGGCTACTGCTCTATGCCACTAGTCTAGCTGACTAGTCCAGCTTACTAGTCTAGGCTTCTACTCTAGCCTTCTCTTGTCTACTCTAATGTAGTCTACTTGCATCTACCCTAGTCTTCCTATCATAAACTACCCTACCCTAACCTATTCTAATCGATTCCATTTGATTCGATTCAAAGCATTTCGATGCGACCGGACACCATCACGCTTGAGTCGGCTCGATTCCGCAACATCAGCTCGATTCAGCTCGATTTGGCTCGAATCGCTTCAATTCAGCTCGTTTCCACTCGGTTCAGCCTTATTCGGCCCTATTTGGCTCGATTCGACTCTTTTCTACTCTATTTGTCTCTGTTCAACTCCATTTGACTCCACTCTTCTCCATTCTACACTATTCTACTCTATTCTGTTCTACTCTACCCTACGATACTCTAATCTATTCGATTGGATGCGATTCTTAGCAATTCGGTGTGATTCATCTCGTTTTGTTTCCATTTGACTCGATTCGGCCAGAATTGGCTCTATTCAGCTATATCCTGCACTCTTTGACTCTATTTGACTCAATTCTACTCTGCTCTACTCTTGTCTGCTTTACTCTCTCTACTCTACCCTACTGTACTATATTCTATTCTGTACTATTCTGTTCTATTCTACCCACCCGCCCCTCCCCTACCCTTCCCTAATCTATTTGATTAGATTCGATGTGACGTATTTCCACGCGATTTGACGCGATTAGGCTTGAATCAGCTCGATTCAGTTCGAATCGGCTCTATTCGGCTCGACTTGGCTCCATTTCACTCCATTCGGCTCGATTAGGCTCAAATTCCATCGATTCTGCTGGATTCTGCTCAATTAGGCCTTATTTGGGCCTATTCGGCCCTATTCTGCTCTATTAGACTCTTTTGTACTCTATTCATATCTATCCGTCTCTATTGGACTCCGTTCAACTCCATTCCTCACTATTTTCCTCTCTTCTATTCTACCCTTCCCTACCCTAATCTCTTCTAATCGATTCGATTTGATTTGACGCGATTCGAAGCAACCGGACGTGATTCGTCTCGTTTTGTCTCCACTCGGCTCAATTCGGCTATGTTCTCTCTCTTTGACTCTATTCTATTCTGTTGTATTCTTTCTGTTCTGTTCTATTCTCTCCTATTCTGTTGTACTCTATTCTATTCTACCCTACCCGACCCAACGGCACCCCACCCGAACCTTCCCTACTTTAATCTCTTGGATTCAATTCGATTCCGTGCAACGCGATTTGATAGGACTTGACTGGATTCGGCAAGATCTGAAGGGATTTGATGAGATTCCATGCGACTCGATGTGATTCAGTAGGATTCTCTGAGGTTTGACGCAATTCGAAGTTATTCGACGTGATTCGATGGGATTCGACACGATATGAAGCAATTTGACCTTGTTTGAATCAAAACGATGTGACTCGACTCGATTCGACCTGATTCGATTCGACGCTGTTCGGTGACAGTCAGTGCGATTCTGCTTGATTCCGCTCGATTAGGTGTGATTCGGCAGTATACAGCTCTTTTCGGCTGTATTCAGCTCCATTCGTCTCTATTCAGCTTATTCAGCTCTATTCGACTGTATTCGACTCTACTCTTTTCCACTCGATTCTACTCGATTCTATTCCTTCTATTCTGTTCTAATCTCTTCTATTCCACTCTACTCTGTTCTATTCTCCCCTCCCCTCCCCTCCCCTTCTCTAATCTATACGTCTCGATTGGATTTGACGCGTTGAACGCGATTCGAGGCGATGAAGCTTGAATCGGCTCGATTCGGCTCGATTTGGCTCTATTCGGCTCAGTTAGGCTCCATTCAGCTTGTTTTGGCTTGAATCACTTCGAATCTGCTCGATTCGGCCTTCTTCGGCCCTATTCTGCTCTATTCGACTCTTTTCTACTCTATTCGTTTCTACTTGACTCCATTCTACTCCATTCTATTCATTCCACACTATTCTACTCTATTCTGCTCTACCCTACACACCACTCTAATTTACTCTACTTGCTTCTACACGATTCCTCTCATTTTGTCTTTATTTGGCTCTATTCAGCTCTATTCTACTCTTCTCTACTCTATTGTATTGTTTCTACTCTGTTCTGTACGATTCTACTCTATTCTACCCTACCCTATGCTACCCAACTCTAAGGTATTGTAATCCACTTGATTGGATTTGATTCAACCCATTTCGACGCGATTCGGCTCGATTTGGCTCTGTTCAAATCTATTCTACTCTACTCTATTCCCCTCTACTCTACTCTTTTCTGTATTCGTTCTGTGTTGCTCTGTTCTATTTTGTTGTGTTGTGTTCTGTTTTATTCTATTCTACTCTATTCTACCCTACTCTAGCCTACCCGAACCTCCCCTACTCTAGTCTATTCAATTGAATTCGAGAAATTTTGACGCGACTAGGGGCCGAATCGGTGTGATTCATGTCCATTCGGCTCCATTTGTCTCGAATAGTGTCGATTCAGCTCGATTAGGCTCGATTTGGCTCCATTAGGCTCGATTCACTGGATTCGGCTCGATTTCTCTCAATTCAGCTCGATTTGGCCCTCTTTGGCCCTCTTCGGCTCTCTTCAGCTCTTTTCTACTCTACTCGATTCCATTGCACACCATTCTACTCCATTCTACGCTCTTCTACTATACCCTACTGTAATTGATTCGATGGGATTCGACGCCATTCGACGCGATTTGTCTCGTTTCGTCTCCATTCAGCTTGATTCGACTCTGTTCTACTCTACTCTATTCTACTCTACACTATTCTGCTCTGCTCTACCCTTTTCTACTCTATTCTATTGTATCCTTTCCATTCTCTTCTACTGTGTTCAAGTCTACTCTATTCCATCCTACCCTAATCTAATCTATTCTACTGGATTCGATTCCACGCATCTCGATGCGATTCGGCTCAAATTGGCTCCTTTCCACTCCATTCATCCCCAATCGGCTCAAATCGGTTCGATTCAGCTCTAATCGGCTCCATTCGGCTCTAGTCAGCTCGAATAGGCTCTATTCAGCTCTATTCGGCTCTATTAGACTCTACTCAACTCTATTATCTCTTTTCGACTCCACTCGACTCCATGCTACACCATTCTACTCCATCCTAAACTATTCTCTACTGTATTGTATTGTACTCTACCCTACTCTAGTCTATTCTATTTGATTGGATTGGAATTGATCAGATTCAATGCAATTCGACGGGATTCGACGCGATACGGCACGATTCCACGGGATTCGGCGTGATTCGTCTTGGTTTCTATCCATTTAGCTCTTTTGGGCTCTATTTGGCTCTATTCGGCAATGTTCGACTCTACTCTACTCTTCTATACTCTGCTCGTCTCGACCCTATTCTTTCAGTTCTGTTCTGTTCTGTTCTACTGCACTCTATTCTACCCTACCCTACCCTAACTTAGCCTTCTGTAATCTGTTCTATGCTATTCGACACACTTGAATGGGATTCGACCTGATTCGGGTCATATCGGCTCGATTCATCTCCTTTCTGCTCCATTAAACTCGATTCGGTTCTATTCGGCTCTTTTCCACTCTATTCGGCTCTTTTTGGCAGTATTCGACTCTATTTGACTCTAGTCTACTCGATTCTTTCTGTTCTGTCTATTCTACTCTATTCTATTCTTCTCTACCCTACCCTAACCTTACCTTCCCCACACTAATCTATTTGATTCGATTCGACACGTTTCAAACGACTCGACATGATTCATCTCGATTCACCTTGAATTTGGTCAATTCGGCTGTATTCAGCTCTGTTTGGCTCTTTTCGGCTCTCTTCAACTCAATTTGACTCTATTCTACTGGACCCGACTCTACTTAATTCTATTCTCTTCTTTCTATTGTGTTCTGTTGTGTTGTAGTCTAGCCTCTCCTGCCGTACCCTCCTCTACTCTAATCTATTCGATTCAACGCATTTTGACGCGATTCCATGTGATTAGGCTTGAATCGGCTCGATTTAGCTCTATTTGGCTTGAATTGGGTCAATTCGTCTCGATTCTGCTCAATTCAGCATAATTAGGCTCGAGTGAACCTTATTCAGCCCTGTTCAGCTCTACTCAACCCTTTCTACTTTATTTGTCTCTATTTGGCTCCATTCAACTCCCTTCCACACCATTCTACTCTTTTCTACTCTATTCTATTCTGTTCTATCCTACCCTACTCTAATCTATTCTAATCGATTCGATTCATCACGATTTGTCTCCTTTCCTCTCCATTCGAATCGATTCGGCTTGAATTGGATCTATTCATCTATATTCTGCACTACCCGACTCTGACTATTCCACTCTACTCAACTCTACTCCATTCTACTCTTGGTATTCTCTTCTGTTCTACTCTATTCTATTCTTCTGTGCCCTTCCCTACTGAATCCCAGTCTAACGTACACTACTCTAATCTATTCAATTTAGTTCGATTCCATTCAGTTTGACACCATTCGACCCGATTTGAGACAATTCGACGGGATTCGGTGAGATTCCGCGAGATTTGATGCGTTTTGGTGGGATTTGATGGAATTCGACGAGATCCGATGCAATAGGATGCAATTAAGTGTGTTTTGGCTCGATTTTGCTGGGTTCAGATTGTCTCTATTTGGCTCATTTCAGCTCCACTAGGCTCCATTCATCCCGAATCTGATCGACTCGACTCGATTCGGCTCATTTTGGTCAGATGTGGTCCTATTCAGCGTTATTCGGCTCTATTCAACTCTTTTCTACTCTCTGCATCTCTGTTCGAATCCATTTGACTCCATTCCACACCATTCTATTCCATTCTACACTACTGTATTCTACAAAACCCTCCCCCACCCTAGCCTATCCTAATCTAGTCTGCTCTTTTCTAGTCTCCTTTTCTATTTTCTCGATTCCATCCTATGCTACTCTACCATACCCTGCACTAAGCTAACCTACCCTGACCTATGCTGTTCTATTCTATTTCCTTCTATTTTCTCTGTTCCACCGTATGCTTCCCTACCCTATGCTACCCCACCGTACCATACTCTACTACTTAGGGTTACTCAATAAGGATCCTAATTAAGGGGAGTAGTTCGGGCAAGGGTACTCCTTAAGGCAAGTGTACTAGTTCAGGCTACTAGTTAAGGCCAGGGTACTAGTTATGCAAGGGCACTAGTTAAGGCCAGGCTACTGGTTAAGGCATGGGTACTTGTTGAGGGTACTGGTTAAGGCAAGGGTACCAGTTCAGGCTACTTGTTAAGGATGTACTACTAGTGAAGGCAAGGGTACTAGTGAGGAATACTGGTTAAGGCAAGGGTACTTGTTAGGACTACTAGTTAAGGCAAGGGTACTAGATTAGGCTAAGAGTTCAGGCAAGGGTACTCGTTCAGATTACTGACTTAGGGTACTATTCAAGACTAGTTGTCTAGGCTACTGCTCTATGCCACTAGTCTAGCTGACTAGTCCAGCTTACTAGTCTAGGCTTCTACTCTAGCCTTCTCTTGTCTACTCTAATGTAGTCTACTTGCATCTACCCTAGTCTTCCTATCATAAACTACCCTACCCTAACCTATTCTAATCGATTCCATTTGATTCGATTCAAAGCATTTCGATGCGACCGGACACCATCACGCTTGAGTCGGCTCGATTCCGCAACATCAGCTCGATTTGGCTCGAATCGCTTCAATTCAGCTCGTTTCCACTCGGTTCAGCCTTATTCGGCCCTATTTGGCTCGATTCGACTCTTTTCTACTCTATTTGTCTCTGTTCGACTCCATTTGACTCCACTCTTCTCCATTCTATGCTATTCTACTCTATTCTGTTCTACTCTACCCTACGATACTCTAATCTATTCGATTGGATGCGATTCTTAGCAATTCGGTGTGATTCATCTCGTTTTGTTTCCATTTGACTCGATTCGGCCAGAATTGGCTCTATTCAGCTATATCCTGCACTCTTTGACTCTATTTGACTCAATTCTACTCTGCTCTACTCTTGTCTGCTTTACTCTCTCTACTCTACCCTACTGTACTATATTCTATTCTGTACTATTCTGTTCTAGTCTACCCACCCGCCCCTCCCCTACCCTTCCCTAATCTATTTGATTAGATTCGATGTGACGTATTTCCACGCGATTTGACGCGATTAGGCTTGAATCAGCTCGATTCAGTTCGAATCGACTCTATTCGGCTCGACTTGGCTCCATTTCACTCCATTCGGCTCGATTAGGCTCGAATTCCATCGATTCTGCTGGATTCTGCTCGATTAGGCCTTATTTGGGCCTATTCGGCCCTATTCTGCTCTATTAGACTCTTTTGTACTCTATTCATATCTATCCGTCTCTATTGGACTCCGTTCAACTCCATTCCTCACTATTTTCCTCTCTTCTATTCTACCCTTCCCTACCCTAATCTCTTCTAATCGATTCGATTTGATTTGACGCGATTCGAAGCAACCGGACGTGATTCGTCTCGTTTTGTCTCCACTCGGCTCAATTCGGCTATGTTCTCTCTCTTTGACTCTATTCTATTCTGTTGTATTCTTTCTGTTCTGTTCTATTCTCTCCTATTCTGTTGTACTCTATTCTATTCTACCCTACCCGACCCAACGGCACCCCACCCGAACCTTCCCTACTTTAATCTCTTGGATTCAATTCGATTCCGTGCAACGCGATTTGATAGGACTTGACTGGATTCGGCAAGATCTGAAGGGATTTGATGAGATTCCATGCGACTCGACGTGATTCAGTAGGATTCTCTGAGGTTTGACGCAATTCGAAGTTATTCGACGTGATTCGATGGGATTCGACACGATATGAAGCAATTTGACCTTGTTTGAATCAAAAGGATGTGACTCGACTCGATTCGACCTGATTCGATTCGACGCTGTTCGGTGACAGTCAGTGCGATTCTGCTTGATTCCGCTCGATTAGGTGTGATTCGGCAGTATACAGCTCTTTTCGGCTGTATTCAGCTCCATTCGTCTCTATTCAGCTTATTCGGCTCTATTCGACTGTATTCGACTCTACTCTTTTCCACTCGATTCTACTCGATTCTATTCCTTCTATTCTGTTCTAATCTCTTCTATTCCACTCTACTCTGTTCTATTCTCCCCTCCCCTCCCCTCCCCTTCTCTAATCTATACGTCTCGATTGGATTTGACGCGTTGAACGCGATTCGAGGCGATGAAGCTTGAATCGGCTCGATTCGGCTCGATTTGGCTCTATTCGGCTCAGTTAGGCTCCATTCAGCTTGTTTTGGCTTGAATCGCTTCGAATCTGCTCGATTTGGCCTTCTTCGGCCCTATTCTGCTCTATTCGACTCTTTTCTACTCTATTCGTTTCTACTTGACTCCATTCTACTCCATTCTATTCATTCCACACTATTCTACTCTATTCTGCTCTACCCTACCCAACACCACTCTAATTTACTCTACTTGCTTCTACACGATTCCTCTCATTTTGTCTGCATTTGGCTCTATTCAGCTCTATTCTACTCTTCTCTACTCTATTGTATTGTTTCTACTCTTTCTGTACTATTCTACTCTATTCTACCCTACCCTATGCTACCCAACTCTAAGGTATTGTAATCCACTTGATTGGATTTGATTCAACCCATTTCGACGCGATTCGGCTCGATTTGGCTCTGTTCAAATCTATTCTACTCTACTCTATTCCCCTCTATTCTACTCTAGCCTACTCTTTTCTGTATTCATTCTGTGGTGTTCTGTTCTATTTTGTTGTGTTCTGTTCTGTTTTTTTCTATTCTACTCTATTCTACCCTACTCTAGCCTACCCGAACCTCCCCTACTCTAGTCTATTCAATTGAATTCGAGAAATTTTGACGCGACTAGGGGCCGAATCGGTGTGATTCATGTCCATTCGGCTCCATTTGTCTCGAATAGTGTCGATTCAGCTCGATTAGGCTCGATTTGGCTCCATTAGGCTCGATTCACTGGATTCGGCTCGATTTCGCTCAATTCAGCTCGATTTTGCCCTCTTTGGCCCTCTTCTGCTCTCTTCAGCTCTTTTCTACTCTACTCGATTCCGTTGCACACCATTCTACTCCATTCTACGCTCTTCTACTATACCCTACTGTAATTGATTCGATGGGATTCGACGCCTTTCGACGCGATTTGTCTCGTTTCGTCTCCATTCAGCTTGATTCGACTCTGTTCTACTCTACTCTATTCTACTCTACACTATTCTGCTCTGCTCTACCCTTTTCTACTCTATTCTATTGTATCCTTTCCATTCTCTTCTACTGTGTTCAAGTCTACTCTATTCCATCCTACCCTAATCTAATCTATTCTACTGGATTCGATTCCACGCATCTCGATGCGATTCGGCTCAAATCGGCTCCTTTCCACTCCATTCATCCCCAATCGGCTCAAATCGGTTCGATTCAGCTCTAATCGGCTCCATTCGGGTCCAGTCAGCTCGAATAGGCTCTATTCAGCTCTATCCGGCTCTATTAGGCTCTACTCAACTCTATTATCTCTTTTCGACTCCACTCGACTCCATGCTACACCATTCTACTCCATCCTAAACTATTCTCTACTGTATTGTATTGTACTCTACCCTACTCTAGTCTATTCTATTTGATTGGATTGGAATTGATCAGATTCACTGCAATTCGACGGGATTCGACGAGATACGGCACGATTCCACGGGATTCGGCGTGATTCGTCTTGGTTTCTATCCATTTAGCTCTTTTGGGCTCTATTTGGCTCTATTCGGCAATGTTCGACTCTACTCTACTCTACTCTTCTATACTCTGCTCGTCTCGACCCTATTCTTTCAGTTCTGTTCTGTTCTGTTCTACTGCACTCTATTCTACCCTACCCTACCCTAACTTAGCCTTCTGTAATCTGTTCTATGCTATTCGACACACTTGAATGGGATTCGACCTGATTCGGGTCATATCGGCTCGATTCATCTCCTTTCTGCTCCATTAAACTCGATTCGGTTCTATTCGGCTCTTTTCCACTCTATTCGGCTCTTTTTGGCAGTATTCGACTCTATTTGACTCTAGTCTACTCGATTCTTTCTGTTCTGTCTATTCTACTCTATTCTATTCTTCTCTACCCTACCCTAACCTTACCTTCCCCACACTAATCTATTTGATTCGATTCGACACGTTTCAAACGACTCGACATGATTCATCTCGATTCACCTTGAATTTGGTCAATTCGGCTGTATTCAGCTCTGTTTGGCTCTTTTCGGCTCTCTTCAACTCAATTTGACTCTATTCTACTGGACCCGACTCTACTTAATTCTATTCTCTTCTTTCTATTGTGTTCTGTTGTGTTGTAGTCTAGCCTCTCCTGCCGTACCCTCCTCTACTCTAATCTATTCGATTCAACGCATTTTGACGCGATTCCATGTGATTAGGCTTGAATCGGCTCGATTTAGCTCTATTTGGCTTGAATTGGGTCAATTCGTCTCGATTCTGCTCAATTCAGCATAATTAGGCTCGAGTGAACCTTATTCAGCCCTGTTCAGCTCTACTCAACCCTTTCTACTTTATTTGTCTCTATTTGGCTCCATTCAACTCCCTTCCACACCATTCTACTCTTTTCTACTCTATTCTATTCTGTTCTATCCTACCCTACTCTAATCTATTCTAATCGATTCGATTCATCACGATTTGTCTCCTTTCCTCTCCATTCGAATCGATTCGGCTTGAATTGGATCTATTCATCTATATTCTGCACTACCCGACTCTGACTATTCCACTCTACTCAACTCTACTCCATTCTACTCTTGGTATTCTCTTCTGTTCTACTCTATTCTATTCTTCTGTGCCCTTCCCTACTGAATCCCAGTCTAACCTACACTACTCTAATCTATTCAATTTAGTTCGATTCCATTCAGTTTGACACCATTCGACCCGATTTGAGACAATTCGACGGGATTCGGTGAGATTCCGCGAGATTTGATGCGTTTTGGTGGGATTTGATGGAATTCGACGAGATCCGATGCAATAGGATGCAATTAAGTGTGTTTTGGCTCGATTTTGCTGGGTTCAGATTGTCTCTATTTGGCTCATTTCAGCTCCACTAGGCTCCATTCATCCCGAATCTGATCGACTCGACTCGATTCGGCTCATTTTGGTCAGATGTGGTCCTATTCAGCGTTATTCGGCTCTATTCAACTCTTTTCTACTCTCTGCATCTCTGTTCGAATCCATTTGACTCCATTCCACACCATTCTATTCCATTCTACACTACTGTATTCTACAAAACCCTCCCCCACCCTAGCCTATCCTAATCTAGTCTGCTCTTTTCTAGTCTCCTTTTCTATTTTCTCGATTCCATCCTATGCTACTCTACCATACCCTGCACTAAGCTAACCTACCCTGACCTATGCTGTTCTATTCTATTTCCTTCTATTTTCTCTGTTCCACCGTATGCTTCCCTACCCTATGCTACCCCACCGTACCATACTCTACTACTTAGGGTTACTCAATAAGGATCCTAATTAAGGGGAGTAGTTCGGGCAAGGGTACTCCTTAAGGCAAGTGTACTAGTTCAGGCTACTAGTTAAGGCCAGGGTACTAGTTATGCAAGGGCACTAGTTAAGGCCAGGCTACTGGTTAAGGCATGGGTACTTGTTGAGGGTACTGGTTAAGGCAAGGGTACCAGTTCAGGCTACTTGTTAAGGATGTACTACTAGTGAAGGCAAGGGTACTAGTGAGGAATACTGGTTAAGGCAAGGGTACTTGTTAGGACTACTAGTTAAGGCAAGGGTACTAGATTAGGCTAAGAGTTCAGGCAAGGGTACTCGTTCAGATTACTGACTTAGGGTACTATTCAAGACTAGTTGTCTAGGCTACTGCTCTATGCCACTAGTCTAGCTGACTAGTCCAGCTTACTAGTCTAGGCTTCTACTCTAGCCTTCTCTTGTCCACTCTAATGTAGTCTACTTGCATCTACCCTAGTCTTCCTATCATAAACTACCCTACCCTAACCTATTCTAATCGATTCCATTTGATTCGATTCAAAGCATTTCGATGCGACCGGACACCATCACGCTTGAGTCGGCTCGATTCCGCAACATCAGCTCGATTTGGCTCGAATCGCTTCAATTCAGCTCGTTTCCACTCGGTTCAGCCTTATTCGGCCCTATTTGGCTCGATTCGACTCTTTTCTACTCTATTTGTCTCTGTTCGACTCCATTTGACTCCACTCTTCTCCATTCTATGCTATTCTACTCTATTCTGTTCTACTCTACCCTACGATACTCTAATCTATTCGATTGGATGCGATTCTTAGCAATTCGGTGTGATTCATCTCGTTTTGTTTCCATTTGACTCGATTCGGCCAGAATTGGCTCTATTCAGCTATATCCTGCACTCTTTGACTCTATTTGACTCAATTCTACTCTGCTCTACTCTTGTCTGCTTTACTCTCTCTACTCTACCCTACTGTACTATATTCTATTCTGTACTATTCTGTTCTAGTCTACCCACCCGCCCCTCCCCTACCCTTCCCTAATCTATTTGATTAGATTCGATGTGACGTATTTCCACGCGATTTGACGCGATTAGGCTTGAATCAGCTCGATTCAGTTCGAATCGACTCTATTCGGCTCGACTTGGCTCCATTTCACTCCATTCGGCTCGATTAGGCTCGAATTCCATCGATTCTGCTGGATTCTGCTCGATTAGGCCTTATTTGGGCCTATTCGGCCCTATTCTGCTCTATTAGACTCTTTTGTACTCTATTCATATCTATCCGTCTCTATTGGACTCCGTTCAACTCCATTCCTCACTATTTTCCTCTCTTCTATTCTACCCTTCCCTACCCTAATCTCTTCTAATCGATTCGATTTGATTTGACGCGATTCGAAGCAACCGGACGTGATTCGTCTCGTTTTGTCTCCACTCGGCTCAATTCGGCTATGTTCTCTCTCTTTGACTCTATTCTATTCTGTTGTATTCTTTCTGTTCTGTTCTATTCTCTCCTATTCTGTTGTACTCTGTTCTATTCTACCCTACCCGACCCAACGGCACCCCACCCGAACCTTCCCTACTTTAATCTCTTGGATTCAATTCGATTCCGTGCAACGCGATTTGATAGGACTTGACTGGATTCGGCAAGATCTGAAGGGATTTGATGAGATTCCATGCGACTCGACGTGATTCAGTAGGATTCTCTGAGGTTTGACGCAATTCGAAGTTATTCGACGTGATTCGATGGGATTCGACACGATATGAAGCAATTTGACCTTGTTTGAATCAAAACGATGTGACTCGACTCGATTCGACCTGATTCGATTCGACGCTGTTCGGTGACAGTCAGTGCGATTCTGCTTGATTCCGCTCGATTAGGTGTGATTCGGCAGTATACAGCTCTTTTCGGCTGTATTCAGCTCCATTCGTCTCTATTCAGCTTATTCGGCTCTATTCGACTGTATTCGACTCTACTCTTTTCCACTCGATTCTACTCGATTCTATTCCTTCTATTCTGTTCTAATCTCTTCTATTCCACTCTACTCTGTTCTATTCTCCCCTCCCCTCCCCTCCCCTTCTCTAATCTATACGTCTCGATTGGATTTGACGCGTTGAACGCGATTCGAGGCGATGAAGCTTGAATCGGCTCGATTCGGCTCGATTTGGCTCTATTCGGCTCAGTTAGGCTCCATTCAGCTTGTTTTGGCTTGAATCGCTTCGAATCTGCTCGATTTGGCCTTCTTCGGCCCTATTCTGCTCTATTCGACTCTTTTCTACTCTATTCGTTTCTACTTGACTCCATTCTACTCCATTCTATTCATTCCACACTATTCTACTCTATTCTGCTCTACCCTACCCAACACCACTCTAATTTACTCTACTTGCTTCTACACGATTCCTCTCATTTTGTCTGCATTTGGCTCTATTCAGCTCTATTCTACTCTTCTCTACTCTATTGTATTGTTTCTACTCTTTCTGTACTATTCTACTCTATTCTACCCTACCCTATGCTACCCAACTCTAAGGTATTGTAATCCACTTGATTGGATTTGATTCAACCCATTTCGACGCGATTCGGCTCGATTTGGCTCTGTTCAAATCTATTCTACTCTACTCTATTCCCCTCTATTCTACTCTAGCCTACTCTTTTCTGTATTCATTCTGTGGTGTTCTGTTCTATTTTGTTGTGTTCTGTTCTGTTTTTTTCTATTCTACTCTATTCTACCCTACTCTAGCCTACCCGAACCTCCCCTACTCTAGTCTATTCAATTGAATTCGAGAAATTTTGACGCGACTAGGGGCCGAATCGGTGTGATTCATGTCCATTCGGCTCCATTTGTCTCGAATAGTGTCGATTCAGCTCGATTAGGCTCGATTTGGCTCCATTAGGCTCGATTCACTGGATTCGGCTCGATTTCGCTCAATTCAGCTCGATTTTGCCCTCTTTGGCCCTCTTCTGCTCTCTTCAGCTCTTTTCTACTCTACTCGATTCCGTTGCACACCATTCTACTCCATTCTACGCTCTTCTACTATACCCTACTGTAATTGATTCGATGGGATTCGACGCCTTTCGACGCGATTTGTCTCGTTTCGTCTCCATTCAGCTTGATTCGACTCTGTTCTACTCTACTCTATTCTACTCTACACTATTCTGCTCTGCTCTACCCTTTTCTACTCTATTCTATTGTATCCTTTCCATTCTCTTCTACTGTGTTCAAGTCTACTCTATTCCATCCTACCCTAATCTAATCTATTCTACTGGATTCGATTCCACGCATCTCGATGCGATTCGGCTCAAATCGGCTCCTTTCCACTCCATTCATCCCCAATTGGCTCAAATCGGTTCGATTCAGCTCTAATCGGCTCCATTCGGCTCCAGTCAGCTCGAATAGGCTCTATTCAGCTCTATCCGGCTCTATTAGGCTCTACTCAACTCTATTATCTCTTTTCGACTCCACTCGACTCCATGCTACACCATTCTACTCCATCCTAAACTATTCTCTACTGTATTGTATTGTACTCTACCCTACTCTAGTCTATTCTATTTGATTGGATTGGAATTGATCAGATTCACTGCAATTCGACGGGATTCGACGAGATACGGCACGATTCCACGGGATTCGGCGTGATTCGTCTTGGTTTCTATCCATTTAGCTCTTTTGGGCTCTATTTGGCTCTATTCGGCAATGTTCGACTCTACTCTACTCTACTCTTCTATACTCTGCTCGTCTCGACCCTATTCTTTCAGTTCTGTTCTGTTCTGTTCTACTGCACTCTATTCTACCCTACCCTACCCTAACTTAGCCTTCTGTAATCTGTTCTATGCTATTCGACACACTTGAATGGGATTCGACCTGATTCGGGTCATATCGGCTCGATTCATCTCCTTTCTGCTCCATTAAACTCGATTCGGTTCTATTCGGCTCTTTTCCACTCTATTCGGCTCTTTTTGGCAGTATTCGACTCTATTTGACTCTAGTCTACTCGATTCTTTCTGTTCTGTTCTATTCTACTCTATTGTATTCTTCTCTACCCTACCCTAGCCTTACCTTCCCCACACTAATCTATTTGATTCGATTCGACACGTTTCAAACGATTTGACATGATTCATCTCGATTCACCTTGAATTTGGTCAATTCGGCTGTATTCAGCTGTTTGGCTCTTTTCGGCTCTCTTCAACTCAATTTGACTCTATTCTACTGGACCCGACTCTACTTAATTCTATTCTCTTCTTTCTATTGTGTTCTGTTGTGTTGTAGTCTAGCCTCTCCTGCCGTACCCTCCTCTACTCTAATCTATTCGATTCAACGCATTTTGACGGGATTCCATGTGATTAGGCTTGAATCGGCTCGATTTAGCTCTATTTGGCTTGAACTGGGTCAATTCGTCTCGATTCTGCTCAATTCAGCATAATTAGGCTCGAGTGAACCTTATTCAGCCCTGTTCAGCTCTACTCAACCCTTTCTACTTTATTTGTCTCTATTTGGCTCCATTCAACTCCCTTCCACACCATTCTACTCTTTTCTACTCTATTCTATTCTGTTCTACCCTACCCTACTCTAATCTATTCTAATCGATTCGATTCATCACGATTTGTCTCCTTTCCTCTCCATTCGAATCGATTCGGCTTGAATTGGATCTATTCATCTATATTCTGCACTACTCGACTCTGACTATTCCACTCTACTCAACTCTACTCCATTCTACTCTTGGTATTCTCTTCTGTTCTACTCTATTCTATTCTTCTGTGCCCTTCCCTACTGAATCCCAGTCTAACCTACACTACTCTAATCTATTCAATTTAATTCGATTCCATTCAGTTTGACACCATTCGACCCGATTTGAGACAATTCGACGGGATTCGGTGAGATTCCGCGAGATTTGATGCGTTTTGGTGGGATTTGATGGAATTCGACGAGATCCGATGCAATAGGATGCAATTAAGTGTGTTTTGGCTCGATTTTGCTGGGTTCAGATTGTCTCTATTTGGCTCATTTCAGCACCACTAGGCTCCATTCATCCCGAATCTGATCGACTCGACTCGATTCGGCTCATTTTGGTCATATGTGGTCCTATTCAGCGTTATTCGGCTCTATTCAACTCTTTTCTACTCTCTGCATCTCTGTTCCAATCCATTTGACTCCATTCCACACCATTCTATTCCATTCTACACTACTGTATTCTACAAAACCATCCCCCACCCTAGCCTATCCTAATCTAGTCTGCTCTTTTCTAGTCTCCTTTTCTATTTTCTCGATTCCATCCTATGCTACTCTACCATACCCTGCACTAAGCTAACCTACCCTGACCTATGCTGTTCTATTCTATTTCCTTCTATTTTCTCTGTTCCACCGTATGCTTCCCTACCCTATGCTACCCCACCGTACCATACTCTACTACTTAGGGTTACTCAATAAGGGTCCTAATTAAGGAGAGTAGTTCGGGCAAGGGTACTCCTTAAGGCAAGTGTACTAGTTCAGGCTACTAGTTAAGGACAGGGTACTAGTTATGCAAGGGCACTAGTTAAGGCCAGGCTACTAGTTAAGGCATGGGTACTTGTTGAGGGTACTGGTTAAGGCAAGGGTACCAGTTCAGGCTACTTGTTAAGGACGTACTACTAGTGAAGGCAAGGGTACTAGTGAAGACTACTGGTTAAGGCAAGGGTACTTGTTAGGACTACTAGTTAAGGCAAGGGTACTAGATTAGGCTAAGAGTTCAGGCAAGGGTACTCGTTCAGATTACTGACTTAGGGTACTATTCAAGACTAGTTATCTAGGCTACTGCTCTATGCCACTAGCCTAGCTGACTAGTCCAGCTTACTAGTCTAGGCTTCTACTCTAGCCTTCTCTTGTCTACTCTAATGTAGTCTACTTGCATCTACCCTAGTCTTCCTATCATAAACTACCCTACCCTAACCTATTCTAATCGATTCCATTTGATTCGATTCAAAGCATTTCGATGCGACCGGACACCATCACGCTTGAGTCGGCTCGATTCCGCAACATCAGCTCGATTCAGCTCGATTTGGCTCGAATCGCTTCAATTCAGCTCGTTTCCACTCGGTTCAGCCTTATTCGGCCCTATTTGGCTCGATTCGACTCTTTTCTACTCTATTTGTCTCTGTTCGACTCCATTTGACTCCACTCTTCTCCATTCTACGCTATTCTACTCTATTCTGTTCTACTCTACCCTACGATACTCTAATCTATTCGATTGGATGCGATTCTTAGCAATTCGGTGTGATTCATCTCGTTTTGTTTCCATTTGACTCGATTCGGCCAGAATTGGCTCTATTCAGCTATATCCTGCACTCTTTGACTCTATTTGACTCAATTCTACTCTGCTCTACTCTTGTCTGCTTTACTCTCTCTACTCTACCCTACTGTACTATATTCTATTCTGTACTATTCTGTTCTGTTCTACCCACCCGCCCCTCCCCTACCCTTCCGTAATCTATTTGATTAGATTCGATGTGACGTATTTCCACGCGATTTGACGCGATTAGGCTTGAATCAGCTCGATTCAGTTCGAATCGGCTCTATTCGGCTCGACTTGGCTCCATTTCACTCCATTCGGCTCGATTAGGCTCGAATTCCATCGATTCTGCTGGATTCTGCTCGATTAGGCCTTATTTGGGCCTATTCGGCCCTATTCTGCTCTATTAGACTCTTTTGTACTCTATTCATATCTATCCGTCTCTATTGGACTCCGTTCAACTCCATTCCTCACTATTTTCCTCTCTTCTATTCTACCCTTCCCTACCCTAATCTCTTCTAATCGATTCGATTTGATTTGACGCGATTCGAAGCAACCGGACGTGATTCGTCTCGTTTTGTCTCCACTCGGCTCAATTCGGCTATGTTCTCTCTCTTTGACTCTATTCTATTCTGTTGTATTCTTTCTGTTCTGTTCTATTCTCTCCTATTCTGTTGTACTCTGTTCTATTCTACCCTACCCGACCCAACGGCACCCCACCCGAACCTTCCCTACTTTAATCTATTGGATTCAATTCGATTCCGTGCAACGCGATTTTATAGGACTTGACTGGATTCGGCAAATCTGAAGGGATTTGATGAGATTCCATGCGACTCGATGTGATTCAGTAGGATTCTCTGAGGTTTGACGCAATTCGAAGTTATTCAACGTGATTCGATGGGATTCGACACGATATGAAGCAATTTGACCTTGTTTGATTCAAAACGATGTGACTCGACTCGATTCGACCTGATTCGATTCGACGCTGTTCGGTGACAGTGCGATTCTGCTTGATTCTGCTCGATTAGGTGTGATTCGGCAGTATACAGCTCTTTTCGGCTGTATTCAGCTCCATTCGTCTCTATTCAGCTTATTCGGCTCTATTCGACTGTATTCGACTCTACTCTTTTCCACTCGATTCTACTCGATTCTATTCCTTCTATTCTGTTCTAATCTCTTCTATTCCACTCTACTCTGTTCTATTCTCCCCTCCCCTCCCCTCCCCTTCTCTAATCTATACGTCTCGATTGGATTTGACGCGTTGAACGCGATTCGAGGCGATGAAGCTTGAATCGGCTCGATTCGGCTCGATTTGGCTCTATTCGGCTCAGTTAGGCTCCATTCAGCTTGTTTTGGCTTGAATCGCTTCGAATCTGCTCGATTTGGCCTTCTTCGGCCCTATTCTGCTCTATTCGACTCTTTTCTACTCTATTCGTTTCTACTTGACTCCATTCTACTCCATTCTATTCATTCCACACTATTCTACTCTATTCTGCTCTACCCTACCCAACACCACTCTAATTTACTCTACTTGCTTCTACACGATTCCTCTCATTTTGTCTGCATTTGGCTCTATTCAGCTCTATTCTACTCTTCTCTACTCTATTGTATTGTTTCTACTCTGTTCTGTACTATTCTACTCTATTCTACCCTACCCTATGCTACCCAACTCTAAGGTATTGTAATCCACTTGATTGGATTTGATTCAACCCATTTCGACGCGATTCGGCTCGATTTGGCTCTGTTCAAATCTATTCTACTCTACTCTATTCCCCTCTATTCTACTCTAGCCTACTCTTTTCTGTATTCATTCTGTGGTGTTCTGTTCTATTTTGTTGTGTTCTGTTCTGTTTTTTTCTATTCTACTCTATTCTACCCTACTCTAGCCTACCCGAACCTCCCCTACTCTAGTCTATTCAATTGAATTCGAGAAATTTTGACGCGACTAGGGGCCGAATCGGTGTGATTCATGTCCATTCGGCTCCATTTGTCTCGAATAGTGTCGATTCAGCTCGATTAGGCTCGATTTGGCTCCATTAGGCTCGATTCACTGGATTCGGCTCGATTTCGCTCAATTCAGCTCGATTTTGCCCTCTTTGGCCCTCTTCTGCCCTCTTCAGCTCTTTTCTACTCTACTCGATTCCGTTGCACACCATTCTACTCCATTCTACGCTCTTCTACTATACCCTACTGTAATTGATTCGATGGGATTCGACGCCATTCGACGCGATTTGTCTCGTTTCGTCTCCATTCAGCTTGATTCGACTCTGTTCTACTCTACTCTATTCTACTCTACACTATTCTGCTCTGCTCTACCCTTTTCTACTCTATTCTATTGTATCCTTTCCATTCTCTTCTACTGTGTTCAAGTCTACTCTATTCCATCCTACCCTAATCTAATCTATTCTACTGGATTCGATTCCACGCATCTCGATGCGATTCGGCTCAAATCGGCTCCTTTCCACTCCATTCATCCCCAATCGGCTCAAATCGGTTCGATTCAGCTCTAATCGGCTCCATTCGGCTCCAGTCAGCTCGAATAGGCTCTATTCAGCTCTATCCGGCTCTATTAGGCTCTACTCAACTCTATTATCTCTTTTCGACTCCACTCGACTCCATGCTACACCATTCTACTCCATCCTAAACTATTCTCTACTGTATTGTATTGTACTCTACCCTACTCTAGTCTATTCTATTTGATTGGATTGGAATTGATCAGATTCACTGCAATTCGACGGGATTCGACGAGATACGGCACGATTCCACGGGATTCGGCGTGATTCGTCTTGGTTTCTATCCATTTAGCTCTTTTGGGCTCTATTTGGCTCTATTCGGCAATGTTCGACTCTACTCTACTCTACTCTTCTATACTCTGCTCGTCTCGACCCTATTCTTTCAGTTCTCTTCTGTTCTGTTCTACTGCACTCTATTCTACCCTACCCTACCCTAACTTAGCCTTCTGTAATCTGTTCTATGCTATTCGACACACTTGAATGGGATTCGACCTGATTCGGGTCATATCGGCTCGATTCATCTCCTTTCTGCTCCATTAAACTCGATTCGGTTCTATTCGGCTCTTTTCCACTCTATTCGGCTCTTTTTGGCAGTATTCGACTCTATTTGACTCTAGTCTACTCGATTCTTTCTGTTCTGTTCTATTCTACTCTATTGTATTCTTCTCTACCCTACCCTAGCCTTACCTTCCCCACACTAATCTATTTGATTCGATTCGACACGTTTCAAACGACTTGACATGATTCATCTCGATTCACCTTGAATTTGGTCAATTCGGCTGTATTCAGCTGTTTGGCTCTTTTCGGCTCTCTTCAACTCAATTTGACTCTATTCTACTGGACCCGACTCTACTTAATTCTATTCTCTTCTTTCTATTGTGTTGTAGTCTAGCCTCTCCTGCCGTACCCTCCTCTACTCTAATCTATTCGATTCAACGCATTTTGACGGGATTCCATGTGATTAGGCTTGAATCGGCTCGATTTAGCTCTATTTGGCTTGAACTGGGTCAATTCGTCTCGATTCTGCTCAATTCAGCATAATTAGGCTCGAGTGAACCTTATTCAGCCCTGTTCAGCTCTACTCAACCCTTTCTACTTTATTTGTCTCTATTTGGCTCCATTCAACTCCCTTCCACACCATTCTACTCTTTTCTACTCTATTCTATTCTGTTCTACCCTACCCTACTCTAATCTATTCTAATCGATTCGATTCATCACGATTTGTCTCCTTTCCTCTCCATTCGAATCGATTCGGCTTGAATTGGATCTATTCATCTATATTCTGCACTACCCGACTCTGACTATTCCACTCTACTCAACTCTACTCCATTCTACTCTTGGTATTCTCTTCTGTTCTACTCTATTCTATTCTTCTGTGCCCTTCCCTACTGAATCCCAGTCTAACCTACACTACTCTAATCTATTCAATTTAATTCGATTCCATTCAGTTTGACACCATTCGACCCGATTTGAGACAATTCGACGGGATTCGGTGAGATTCCGCGAGATTTGATGCGTTTTGGTGGGATTTGATGGAATTCGACGAGATCCGATGCAATAGGATGCAATTAAGTGTGTTTTGGCTCGATTTTGCTGGGTTCAGATTGTCTCTATTTGGCTCATTTCAGCACCACTAGGCTCCATTCATCCCGAATCTGATCGACTCGACTCGATTCGGCTCATTTTGGTCATATGTGGTCCTATTCAGCGTTATTCGGCTCTATTCAACTCTTTTCTACTCTCTGCATCTCTGTTCGAATCCATTTGACTCCATTCCACACCATTCTATTCCATTCTACACTACTGTATTCTACAAAACCCTCCCCCACCCTAGCCTATCCTAATCTAGTCTGCTCTTTTCTAGTCTCCTTTTCTATTTTCTCGATTCCATCCTATGCTACTCTACCATACCCTGCACTAAGCTAACCTACCCTGACCTATGCTGTTCTATTCTATTTCCTTCTATTTTCTCTGTTCCACCGTATGCTTCCCTACCCTATGCTACCCCACCGTACCATACTCTACTACTTAGGGTTACTCAATAAGGGTCCTAATTAAGGAGAGTAGTTCGGGCAAGGGTACTCCTTAAGGCAAGTGTACTAGTTCAGGCTACTAGTTAAGGCCAGGGTACTAGTTATGCAAGGGCACTAGTTAAGGCCAGGCTACTAGTTAAGGCATGGGTACTTGTTGAGGGTACTGGTTAAGGCAAGGGTACCAGTTCAGGCTACTTGTTAAGGACGTACTACTAGTGAAGGCAAGGGTACTAGTGAAGACTACTGGTTAAGGCAAGGGTACTTGTTAGGACTACTAGTTAAGGCAAGGGTACTAGATTAGGCTAAGAGTTCAGGCAAGGGTACTCGTTCAGATTACTGACTTAGGGTACTATTCAAGACTAGTTATCTAGGCTACTGCTCTATGCCACTAGCCTAGCTGACTAGTCCAGCTTACTAGTCTAGGCTTCTACTCTAGCCTTCTCTTGTCTACTCTAATGTAGTCTACTTGCATCTACCCTAGTCTTCCTATCATAAACTACCCTACCCTAACCTATTCTAATCGATTCCATTTGATTCGATTCAAAGCATTTCGATGCGACCGGACACCATCACGCTTGAGTCGGCTCGATTCCGCAACATCAGCTCGATTCAGCTCGATTTGGCTCGAATCGCTTCAATTCAGCTCGTTTCCACTCGGTTCAGCCTTATTCGGCCCTATTTGGCTCGATTCGACTCTTTTCTACTCTATTTGTCTCTGTTCGACTCCATTTGACTCCACTCTTCTCCATTCTACGCTATTCTACTCTATTCTGTTCTACTCTACCCTACGATACTCTAATCTATTCGATTGGATGCGATTCTTAGCAATTCGGTGTGATTCATCTCGTTTTGTTTCCATTTGACTCGATTCGGCCAGAATTGGCTCTATTCAGCTATATCCTGCACTCTTTGACTCTATTTGACTCAATTCTACTCTGCTCTACTCTTGTCTGCTTTACTCTCTCTACTCTACCCTACTGTACTATATTCTATTCTGTACTATTCTGTTCTGTTCTACCCACCCGCCCCTCCCCTACCCTTCCGTAATCTATTTGATTAGATTCGATGTGACGTATTTCCACGCGATTTGACGCGATTAGGCTTGAATCAGCTCGATTCAGTTCGAATCGGCTCTATTCGGCTCGACTTGGCTCCATTTCACTCCATTCGGCTCGATTAGGCTCGAATTCCATCGATTCTGCTGGATTCTGCTCGATTAGGCCTTATTTGGGCCTATTCGGCCCTATTCTGCTCTATTAGACTCTTTTGTACTCTATTCATATCTATCCGTCTCTATTGGACTCCGTTCAACTCCATTCCTCACTATTTTCCTCTCTTCTATTCTACCCTTCCCTACCCTAATCTCTTCTAATCGATTCGATTTGATTTGACGCGATTCGAAGCAACCGGACGTGATTCGTCTCGTTTTGTCTCCACTCGGCTCAATTCGGCTATGTTCTCTGTCTTTGACTCTATTCTATTCTGTTGTATTCTTTCTGTTCTGTTCTATTCTCTCCTATTCTGTTGTACTCTGTTCTATTCTACCCTACCCGACCCAACGGCACCCCACCCGAACCTTCCCTACTTTAATCTATTGGATTCAATTCGATTCCGTGCAACGCGATTTTATAGGACTTGACTGGATTCGGCAAATCTGAAGGGATTTGATGAGATTCCATGCGACTCGATGTGATTCAGTAGGATTCTCTGAGGTTTGACGCAATTCGAAGTTATTCAACGTGATTCGATGGGATTCGACACGATATGAAGCAATTTGACCTTGTTTGATTCAAAACGATGTGACTCGACTCGATTCGACCTGATTCGATTCGACGCTGTTCGGTGACAGTCAGTGCGATTCTGCTTGATTCTGCTCGATTAGGTGTGATTCGGCAGTATACAGCTCTTTTCGGCTGTATTCAGCTCCATTCGTCTCTATTCAGCTTATTCGGCTCTATTCGACTGTATTCGACTCTACTCTTTTCCACTCGATTCTACTCGATTCTATTCCTTCTATTCTGTTCTAATCTCTTCTATTCCACTCTACTCTGTTCTATTCTCCCCTCCCCTCCCCTCCCCTTCTCTAATCTATACGTCTCGATTGGATTTGACCCGTTGAACGCGATTCGAGGCGATGAAGCTTGAATCGGCTCGATTCGGCTCGATTTGGCTCTATTCGGCTCAGTTAGGCTCCATTCAGCTTGTTTTGGCTTGAATCGCTTCGAATCTGCTCGATTTGGCCTTCTTCGGCCCTATTCTGCTCTATTCGACTCTTTTCTACTCTATTCGTTTCTACTTGACTCCATTCTACTCCATTCTATTCATTCCACACTATTCTACTCTATTCTGCTCTACCCTACCCAACACCACTCTAATTTACTCTACTTGCTTCTACACGATTCCTCTCATTTTGTCTGCATTTGGCTCTATTCAGCTCTATTCTACTCTTCTCTACTCTATTGTATTGTTTCTACTCTTTCTGTACTATTCTACTCTATTCTACCCTACCCTATGCTACCCAACTCTAAGGTATTGTAATCCACTTGATTGGATTTGATTCAACCCATTTCGACGCGATTCGGCTCGATTTGGCTCTGTTCAAATCTATTCTACTCTACTCTATTCCCCTCTATTCTACTCTAGCCTACTCTTTTCTGTATTCGTTCTGTGTTGTTCTGTTCTATTTTGTTGTGTTCTGTTCTGTTTTATTCTATTCTACCCTACTCTAGCCTACCCGAACCTCCCCTACTCTAGTCTATTCAATTGAATTCGAGAAATTTTGACGCGACTAGGGGCCGAATCGGTGTGATTCATGTCCATTCGGCTCCATTTGTCTCGAATAGTGTCGATTCAGCTCGATTAGGCTCGATTTGGCTCCATTAGGCTCGATTCACTGGATTCGGCTCGATTTCGCTCAATTCAGCTCGATTTGGCCCTCTTTGGCCCTCTTCGGCTCTCTTCAGCTCTTTTCTACTCTACTCGATTCCATTGCACACCATTCTACTCCATTCTACGCTCTTCTACTATACCCTACTGTAATTGATTCGATGGGATTCGACGCCATTCGACGCGATTTGTCTCGTTTCGTCTCCATTCAGCTTGATTCGACTCTGTTCTACTCTACTCTATTCTACTCTACACTATTCTGCTCTGCTCTACCCTTTTCTACTCTATTCTATTGTATCCTTTCCATTCTCTTCTACTGTGTTCAAGTCTACTCTATTCCATCCTACCCTAATCTAATCTATTCTACTGGATTCGATTCCACGCATCTCGATGCGATTCGGCTCAAATCGGCTCCTTTCCACTCCATTCATCCCCAACCGGCTCAAATCGGTTCGATTCAGCTCTAATCGGCTCCATTCGGCTCCAGTCAGCTCGAATAGGCTCTATTCAGCTCTATTCAGCTCTATTAGGCTCTACTCAACTCTCTTATCTCTTTTCGACTCCACTCGACTCCATGCTACACCATTCTATTCCATCCTAAACTATTCTCTACTGTATTAATACTATCTCTCTATGACTCTAGTCTATTCTATTTGATTGGATTGGAATTGATCAGATTCAATGCAATTCGACGGGATTCAACGCGATACGGCACGATTCCACGGGATTCGGCGTGATTCGTTTTGGTTTCTATCCATTTAGCTCTTTTGGGCTCTATTTGGCTCTATTCGGCAATGTTCGACTCTACTCTACTCTACTCTTCTATACTCTGCTCGTCTCGACCCTATTCTTTCAGTTCAGTTCTGTTCTACTGCACTCTATTCTACCCTACCCTACCCTAACAGCCTACTGTAATCTGTTCTATGCTATTCGAAACACTTGAATGGGATTCGACCTGATTCGGGTCATATCAGCTCGATTCATCTCCTTTCTGCTCCATTAAACTCGATTCGGTTCTATTCGGCTCTTTTCCACTCTATTCGGCTCTTTTTGGCAGTATTCGACTCTATTTGACTCTAGTCTACTCGATTCTTTCTGTTCTGTTCTATTCTACTCTATTCTATTCTTCTCTACCCTACCCTAACCTTACCTTCCCCACACTAATCTATTTGATTCGATTCGACACGTTTCAAACGACTCGACATGATTCATCTCGATTCACCTTGAATTTGGTCAATTCGGCTGTATTCAGCTCTCTTTGGCTCTTTTCGGCTCTCTTCAACTCAATTTGACTCTATTCTACTGGACCCCACTCTACTTAATTCTATTCTCTTCTTGCTATTGTGTTCTGTTGTGTTGTAGTCTAGCCTCTCCTGCCGTACCCTCCTCTACTCTAATCTATTCGATTCAACGCATTTTGACGGGATTCCATGTGATTAGGCTTGAATCGGCTCGATTTAGCTCTATTTGGCTTGAATTGGGTCAATTCGTCTCGATTCTGCTCAATTCAGCATAATTAGGCTCGAGTGAACCTTATTCAGCCCTGTTCAGCTCTACTCAACCCTTTCTACTTTATTTGTCTCTATTTGGCTCCATTCAACTCCCTTCCACACCATTCTACTCTTTTCTACTCTATTCTATTCTGTTCTACCCTACCCTACTCTAATCTATTCTAATCGATTCGATTCATCACGATTTGTCTCCTTTCCTCTCCATTCGAATCGATTCGGCTTGAATTGGATCTATTCATCTATATTCTGCACTACCCGACTCTGACTATTCCACTCTACTCAACTCTACTCCATTCTACTCTTGGTATTCTCTTCTGTTCTACTCTATTCTATTCTTCTGTGCCCTTCCCTACTGAATCCCAGTCTAACCTACACTACTCTAATCTATTCAATTTAATTCGATTCCATTCAGTTTGACACCATTCGACCCGATTTGAGACAATTCGACGGGATTCGGTGAGATTCCGCGAGATTTGATGCGTTTTGGTGGGATTTGATGGAATTCGACGAGATCCGATGCAATAGGATGCAATTAAGTGTGTTTTGGCTCGATTTTGCTGGGTTCAGATTGTCTCTATTTGGCTCATTTCAGCTCCACTAGGCTCCATTCATCCCGAATCTGATCGACTCGACTCGATTCGGCTCATTTTGGTCAGATGTGGTCCTATTCAGCGTTATTCGGCTCTATTCAACTCTTTTCTACTCTCTGCATCTCTGTTCGAATCCATTTGACTCCATTCCACACCATTCTATTCCATTCTACACTACTGTATTCTACAAAACCCTCCCCCACCCTAGCCTATCCTAATCTAGTCTGCTCTTTTCTAGTCTCCTTTTCTATTTTCTCTGTTCCATCCTATGCTACTCTACCATACCCTGCACTAAGCTAACCTACCCTGACCTATGCTGTTCTATTCTATTTCCTTCTATTTTCTCTGTTCCACCGTATGCTTCCCTACCCTATGCTACCCCACCGTACCATACTCTACTACTTAGGGTTACTCAATAAGGGTCCTAATTAAGGGGAGTAGTTCGGGCAAGGGTACTCCTTAAGGCAAGTGTACTAGTTCAGGCTACTAGTTAAGGCCAGGGTACTAGTTATGCAAGGGCACTAGTTAAGGCCAGGCTACTAGTTAAGGCATGGGTACTTGTTGAGGGTACTGGTTAAGGCAAGGGTACCAGTTCAGGCTACTTGTTAAGGACATACTACTAGTGAAGGCAAGGGTACTAGTGAAGACTACTGGTTAAGGCAAGGGTACTTGTTAGGACTACTAGTTAAGGCAAGGGTACTAGATTAGGCTAAGAGTTCAGGCAAGGGTACTCGTTCAGATTACTGATTTAGGGTACTATTCAAGACTAGTTGTCTAGGCTACTGCTCTATGCCACTAGCCTAGCTGACTAGTCCAGCTTACTAGTCTAGGCTTCTACTCTAGCCTTCTCTTGTCTACTCTAATGTAGTCTACTTGCATCTACCCTAGTCTTCCTATCATAAACTACCCTACCCTAACCTATTCTAATCGATTCCATTTGATTCGATTCAAAGCATTTCGATGCGACCGGACACCATCACGCTTGAGTCGGCTCGATTCCGCAACATCAGCTCGATTCAGCTCGATTTGGCTCGAATCGCTTCAATTCAGCTCGTTTCCACTCGATTCAGCCTTATTCGGCCCTATTTGGCTCGATTCGACTCTTTTCTACTCTATTTGTCTCTGTTCGACTCCATTTGACTCCACTCTTCTCCATTCTATGCTATTCTACTCTATTCTGTTCTACTCTACCCTACGATACTCTAATCTATTCGATTGGATGCGATTCTTAGCAATTCGGTGTGATTCATCTCGTTTTGTTTCCATTTGACTCGATTCGGCCAGAATTGGCTCTATTCAGCTATATCCTGCACTCTTTGACTCTATTTGACTCAATTCTACTCTGCTCTACTCTTGTCTGCTTTACTCTCTCTACTCTACCCTACTGTACTATATTCTATTCTGTACTATTCTGTTCTAGTCTACCCACCCGCCCCTCCCCTACCCTTCCCTAATCTATTTGATTAGATTCGATGTGACGTATTTCCACGCGATTTGACGCGATTAGGCTTGAATCAGCTCGATTCAGTTCGAATCGGCTCTATTCGGCTCGACTTGGCTCCATTTCACTCCATTCGGCTCGATTAGGCTCGAATTCCATCGATTCTGCTGGATTCTGCTCGATTAGGCCTTATTTGGGCCTATTCGGCCCTATTCTGCTCTATTAGACTCTTTTGTACTCTATTCATATCTATCCGTCTCTATTGGACTCCGTTCAACTCCATTCCTCACTATTTTCCTCTCTTCTATTCTACCCTTCCCTACCCTAATCTCTTCTAATCGATTCGATTTGATTTGACGCGATTCGAAGCAACCGGACGTGATTCGTCTCGTTTTGTCTCCACTCGGCTCAATTCGGCTATGTTCTCTGTCTTTGACTCTATTCTATTCTGTTGTATTCTTTCTGTTCTGTTCTATTCTCTCCTATTCTGTTGTACTCTGTTCTATTCTACCCTACCCGACCCAACGGCACCCCACCCGAACCTTCCCTACTTTAATCTATTGGATGCAATTCGATTCCGTGCAACGCGATTTGATAGGACTTGACTGGATTCGGCAAGATCTGAAGGGATTTGATGAGATTCCATGCGACTCGACGTGATTCAGTAGGATTCTCTGAGGTTTGACGCAATTCGAAGTTATTCGACGTGATTCGATGGGATTCGACACGATATGAAGCAATTTGACCTTGTTTGATTCAAAACGATGTGACTCGACTCGATTCGACCTGATTCGATTCAACGCTGTTCGGTGACAGTCAGTGCGATTCTGCTTGATTCCGCTCGATTAGGTGTGATTCGGCAGTATACAGCTCTTTTCGGCTGTATTCAGCTCCATTCGTCTCTATTCAGCTTATTCGGCTCTATTCGACTGTATTCGACTCTACTCTTTTCCACTCGATTCTACTCGATTCTATTCCTTCTATTCTGTTCTAATCTCTTCTATTCCACTCTACTCTGTTCTATTCTCCCCTCCCCTCCCCTCCCCTTCTCTAATCTATACGTCTCGATTGGATTTGATGCGTTGAACGCGATTCGAGGCGATGAAGCTTGAATCGGCTCGATTCGGCTCGATTTGGCTCTATTCGGCTCAGTTAGGCTCCATTCAGCTTGTTTTGGCTTGAATCGCTTCGAATCTGCTCGATTTGGCCTTCTTCGGCCCTATTCTGCTCTATTCGACTCTTTTCTACTCTATTCGTTTCTACTTGACTCCATTCTACTCCATTCTATTCATTCCACACTATTCTACTCTATTCTGCTCTACCCTACCCAACACCACTCTAATTTACTCTACTTGCTTCTACACGATTCCTCTCATTTTGTCTGCATTTGGCTCTATTCAGCTCTATTCTACTCTTCTCTACTCTATTGTATTGTTTCTACTCTGTTCTGTACGATTCTACTCTATTCTACCCTACCCTATGCTACCCAACTCTAAGGTATTGTAATCCACTTGATTGGATTTGATTCAACCCATTTCGACGCGATTCGCCTCGATTTGGCTCTGTTCAAATCTATTCTTCTCTACTCTATTCCCCTCTACTCTACTCTAGCCTACTCTTTTCTGTATTCGTTCTGTGTTGTTGTGTTCTATTTTGTTGTGTTCTGTTCTGTTTTATTCTATTCTACTCTATTCTACCCTACTCTAGCCTACCCGAACCTCCCCTACTCTAGTCTATTCAATTGAATTCGAGAAATTTTGATGCGACTAGGGGCCGAATCGGTGTGATTCATGTCCATTCGGCTCCATTTGTCTCGAATAGTGTCGATTCAGCTCGATTAGGCTCGATTTGGCTCCATTAGGCTCGATTCACTGGATTCGGCTCGATTTCGCTCAATTCAGCTCGATTTGGCCCTCTTTGGCCCTCTTCGGCTCTCTTCAGCTCTTTTCTACTCTACTCGATTCCATTGCACACCATTCTACTCCATTCTACGCTCTTCTACTATACCCTACTGTAATTGATTCGATGGGATTCGACGCCATTCGACGCGATTTGTCTCGTTTCGTCTCCATTCAGCTTGATTCGACTCTGTTCTACTCTACTCTATTCTACTCTACACTATTCTGCTCTGCTCTACCCTTTTCTACTCTATTCTATTGTATCCTTTCCATTCTCTTCTACTGTGTTCAAGTCTACTCTATTCCATCCTACCCTAATCTAATCTATTCTACTGGATTCGATTCCACGCATCTCGATGCGATTCGGCTCAAATCGGCTCCTTTCCACTCCATTCATCCCCAATCGGCTCAAATCGGTTGGATTCAGCTCTAATCGGCTCCATTCGGCTCCAGTCAGCTCGAATAGGCTCTATTCAGCTCTATTCGGCTCTATTAGGCTCTACTCAACTCTATTATCTCTTTTCGACTCCACTCGACTCCATGCTACACCATTCTACTCCATCCTAAACTATTCTCTACTGTATTGTATTGTACTCTACCCTACTCTAGTCTATTCTATTTGTTTGGATTGGAATTGATAAGATTCAATGCAATTCGACGGGATTCAACGCGATACGGCACGATTCCACGGGATTCGGCGTGATTCGTCTTGGTTTCTATCCATTTAGCTCTTTTGGGCTCTATTTGGCTCTATTCGGCAATGTTCGACTCTGCTCTACTCTACTCTTCTATATTCTGCTCGTCTCGACCCTATTCTTTCAGTTCTGTTCTGTTCTGTTCTACTGCACTCTATTCTACCCTACCCTACCCTAACTTAGCCTACTGTAATCTGTTCTATGCTATTCGACACACTTGAATGGGATTCGACCTGATTCGGGTCATATCGGCTCGATTCATCTCCTTTCTGCTCCATTAAACTCGATTCGGTTCTATTCGGCTCTTTTCCACTCTATTCGGCTCTTTTTGGCAGTATTCGACTCTATTTGACTCTAGTCTACTCGATTCTTTCTGTTCTGTTCTATTCTACTCTATTCTATTCTTCTCTACCCTACCCTAGCCTTACCTTCCCCACACTAATCTATTTGATTCGATTCGACACGTTTCAAACGACTCGACATGATTCATCTCGATTCACCTTGAATTTGGTCAATTCGGCTGTATTCAGCTCTCTTTGGCTCTTTTCGGCTCTCTTCAACTCAATTTGACTCTATTCTACTGGACCCGACTCTACTTAATTCTGTTCTCTTCTTTCTATTGTGTTCTGTTGTGTTGTAGTCTAGCCTCTCCTGCCGTACCCTCCTCTACTCTAATCTATTCGATTCAACGCATTTCGACGCGATTCCATGTGATTAGGCTTGAATCGGCTCGATTTAGCTCTATTTGGCTTGAATTGGGTCAATTCGTCTCGATTCTGCTCAATTCAGCATAATTAGGCTCGAGTGAACCTTATTCAGCCCTGTTCAGCTCTACTCAACCCTTTCTACTTTATTTGTCTCTATTTGGCTCCATTCAACTCCCTTCCACACCATTCTACTCTTTTCTACTCTATTCTATTCTGTTCTACCCTACCCTACTCTAATCTATTCTAATCGATTCGATTCATCACGATTTGTCTCCTTTCCTCTCCATTCGAATCGATTCGGCTTGAATTGGATCTATTCATCTATATTCTGCACTACCCGACTCTGACTATTCCACTCTACTCAACTCTACTCCATTCTACTCTTGGTATTCTCTTCTGTTCTACTCTATTCTATTCTTCTGTGCCCTTCCCTACTGAATCCCAGTCTAACGTACACTACTCTAATCTATTCAATTTAGTTCGATTCCATTCAGTTTGACACCATTCGACCCGATTTGAGACAATTCGACGGGATTCGGTGAGATTCCGCGAGATTTGATGCGTTTTGGTGGGATTTGATGGAATTCGACGAGATCCGATGCAATAGGATGCAATTAAGTGTGTTTTGGCTCGATTTTGCTGGGTTCAGATTGTCTCTATTTGGCTCATTTCAGCTCCACTAGGCTCCATTCATCCCGAATCTGATCGACTCGACTCGATTCGGCTCATTTTGGTCATATGTGGTCCTATTCAGCGTTATTCGGCTCTATTCAACTCTTTTCTACTCTCTGCATCTCTGTTCGAATCCATTTGACTCCATTCCACACCATTCTATTCCATTCTACACTACTGTATTCTACAAAACCCTCCCCCACCCTAGCCTATCCTAATCTAGTCTGCTCTTTTCTAGTCTCCTTTTCTATTTTCTCGATTCCATCCTATGCTACTCTACCATACCCTGCACTAAGCTAACCTACCCTGACCTATGCTGTTCTATTCTATTTCCTTCTATTTTCTCTGTTCCACCGTATGCTTCCCTACCCTATGCTACCCCACCGTACCATACTCTACTACTTAGGGTTACTCAATAAGGGTCCTAATTAAGGGGAGTAGTTCGGGCAAGGGTACTCCTTAAGGCAAGTGTACTAGTTCAGGCTACTAGTTAAGGCCCGGGTACTAGTTATGCAAGGGCACTAGTTAAGGCCAGGCTACTAGTTAAGGCATGGGTACTTGTTGAGGGTACTGGTTAAGGCAAGGGTACCAGTTCAGGCTACTTGTTAAGGACATACTACTAGTGAAGGCAAGGGTACTAGTGAAGACTACTGGTTAAGGCAAGGGTACTTGTTAGGACTACTAGTTAAGGCAAGGGTACTAGATTAGGCTAAGAGTTCAGGCAAGGGTACTCGTTCAGATTACTGACTTAGGGTACTATTCAAGACTAGTTGTCTAGGCTACTGCTCTATGCCACTAGCCTAGCTGACTAGTCCAGCTTACTAGTCTAGGCTTCTACTCTAGCCTTCTCTTGTCTACTCTAATGTAGTCTACTTGCATCTACCCTAGTCTTCCTATCATAAACTACCCTACCCTAACCTATTCTAATCGATTCCATTTGATTCGATTCAAAGCATTTCGATGCGACCGGACACCATCACGCTTGAGTCGGCTCGATTCCGCAACATCAGCTCGATTCAGTTCGATTTGGCTCGAATCGCTTCAATTCAGCTCGTTTCCACTCGGTTCAGCCTTATTCGGCCCTATTTGGCTCGATTCGACTCTTTTCTACTCTATTTGTCTCTGTTCGACTCCATTTGACTCCACTCTTCTCCATTCTATGCTATTCTACTCTATTCTGTTCTACTCTACCCTACGATACTCTAATCTATTCGATTGGATGCGATTCTTAGCAATTCGGTGTGATTCATCTCGTTTTGTTTCCATTTGACTCGATTCGGCCAGAATTGGCTCTATTCAGCTATATCCTGCACTCTTTGACTCTATTTGACTCAATTCTACTCTGCTCTACTCTTGTCTGCTTTACTCTCTCTACTCTACCCTACTGTACTATATTCTATTCTGTACTATTCTGTTCTAGTCTACCCACCCGCCCCTCCCCTACCCTTCCCTAATCTATTTGATTAGATTCGATGTGACGTATTTCCACGCGATTTGACGCGATTAGGCTTGAATCAGCTCGATTCAGTTCGAATCGGCTCTATTCGGCTCGACTTGGCTCCATTTCACTCCATTCGGCTCGATTAGGCTCGAATTCCATCGATTCTGCTGGATTCTGCTCGATTAGGCCTTATTTGGGCCTATTCGGCCCTATTCTGCTCTATTAGACTCTTTTGTACTCTATTCATATCTATCCGTCTCTATTGGACTCCGTTCAACTCCATTCCTCACTATTTTCCTCTCTTCTATTCTACCCTTCCCTACCCTAATCTCTTCTAATCGATTCGATTTGATTTGACGCGATTCGAAGCAACCGGACGTGATTCGTCTCGTTTTGTCTCCACTCGGCTCAATTCGGCTATGTTCTCTCTCTTTGACTCTATTCTATTCTGTTGTATTCTTTCTGTTCTGTTCTATTCTCTCCTATTCTGTTGTACTCTGTTCTATTCTACCCTACCCGACCCAACGGCACCCCACCCGAACCTTCCCTACTTTAATCTATTGGATGCAATTCGATTCCGTGCAACGCGATTTGATAGGACTTGACTGGATTCGGCAAGATCTGAAGGGATTTGATGAGATTCCATGCGACTCGACGTGATTCAGTAGGATTCTCTGAGGTTTGACGCAATTCGAAGTTATTCGACGTGATTCGATGGGATTCGACACGATATGAAGCAATTTGACCTTGTTTGATTCAAAACGATGTGACTCGACTCGATTCGACCTGATTCGATTCAACGCTGTTCGGTGACAGTCAGTGCGATTCTGCTTGATTCCGCTCGATTAGGTGTGATTCGGCAGTATACAGCTCTTTTCGGCTGTATTCAGCTCCATTCGTCTCTATTCAGCTTATTCGGCTCTATTCGACTGTATTCGACTCTACTCTTTTCCACTCGATTCTACTCGATTCTATTCCTTCTATTCTGTTCTAATCTCTTCTATTCCACTCTACTCTGTTCTATTCTCCCCTCCCCTCCCCTCCCCTTCTCTAATCTATACGTCTCGATTGGATTTGATGCGTTGAACGCGATTCGAGGCGATGAAGCTTGAATCGGCTCGATTCGGCTCGATTTGGCTCTATTCGGCTCAGTTAGGCTCCATTCAGCTTGTTTTGGCTTGAATCGCTTCGAATCTGCTCGATTTGGCCTTCTTCGGCCCTATTCTGCTCTATTCGACTCTTTTCTACTCTATTCGTTTCTACTTGACTCCATTCTACTCCATTCTATTCATTCCACACTATTCTACTCTATTCTGCTCTACCCTACCCAACACCACTCTAATTTACTCTACTTGCTTCTACACGATTCCTCTCATTTTGTCTGCATTTGGCTCTATTCAGCTCTATTCTACTCTTCTCTACTCTATTGTATTGTTTCTACTCTGTTCTGTACGATTCTACTCTATTCTACCCTACCCTATGCTACCCAACTCTAAGGTATTGTAATCCACTTGATTGGATTTGATTCAACCCATTTCGACGCGATTCGCCTCGATTTGGCTCTGTTCAAATCTATTCTTCTCTACTCTATTCCCCTCTACTCTACTCTAGCCTACTCTTTTCTGTATTCGTTCTGTGTTGTTGTGTTCTATTTTGTTGTGTTCTGTTCTGTTTTATTCTATTCTACTCTATTCTACCCTACTCTAGCCTACCCGAACCTCCCCTACTCTAGTCTATTCAATTGAATTCGAGAAATTTTGACGCGACTAGGGGCCGAATCGGTGTGATTCATGTCCATTCGGCTCCATTTGTCTCGAATAGTGTCGATTCAGCTCGATTAGGCTCGATTTGGCTCCATTAGGCTCGATTCACTGGATTCGGCTCGATTTCGCTCAATTCAGCTCGATTTGGCCCTCTTTGGCCCTCTTCGGCTCTCTTCAGCTCTTTTCTACTCTACTCGATTCCATTGCACACCATTCTACTCCATTCTACGCTCTTCTACTATACCCTACTGTAATTGATTCGATGGGATTCGACGCCATTCGACGCGATTTGTCTCGTTTCGTCTCCATTCAGCTTGATTCAACTCTGTTCTACTCTACTCTATTCTACTCTACACTATTCTGCTCTGCTCTACCCTTTTCTACTCTATTCTATTGTATCCTTTCCATTCTCTTCTACTGTGTTCAAGTCTACTCTATTCCATCCTACCCTAATCTAATCTATTCTACTGGATTCGATTCCACGCATCTCGATGCGATTCGGCTCAAATCGGCTCCTTTCCACTCCATTCATCCCCAATCGGCTCAAATCGGTTGGATTCAGCTCTAATCGGCTCCATTCGGCTCCAGTCAGCTCGAATAGGCTCTATTCAGCTCTATTCGGCTCTATTAGGCTCTACTCAACTCTATTATCTCTTTTCGACTCCACTCGACTCCATGCTACACCATTCTACTCCATCCTAAACTATTCTCTACTGTATTGTATTGTACTCTACCCTACTGTAGTCTATTCTATTTGATTGGATTGGAATTGATAAGATTCAATGCAATTCGACGGGATTCAACGCGATACGGCACGATTCCACGGGATTCGGCGTGATTCGTCTTGGTTTCTATCCATTTAGCTCTTTTGGGCTCTATTTGGCTCTATTCGGCAATGTTCGACTCTGCTCTACTCTACTCTTCTATATTCTGCTCGTCTCGACCCTATTCTTTCAGTTCTGTTCTGTTCTGTTCTACTGCACTCTATTCTACCCTACCCTACCCTAACTTAGCCTACTGTAATCTGTTCTATGCTATTCGACACACTTGAATGGGATTCGACCTGATTCGGGTCATATCGGCTCGATTCATCTCCTTTCTGCTCCATTAAACTCGATTCGGTTCTATTCGGCTCTTTTCCACTCTATTCGGCTCTTTTTGGCAGTATTCGACTCTATTTGACTCTAGTCTACTCGATTCTTTCTGTTCTGTTCTATTCTACTCTATTCTATTCTTCTCTACCCTACCCTAGCCTTACCTTCCCCACACTAATCTATTTGATTCGATTCGACACGTTTCAAACGACTCGACATGATTCATCTCGATTCACCTTGAATTTGGTCAATTCGGCTGTATTCAGCTCTGTTTGGCTCTTTTCGGCTCTCTTCAACTCAATTTGACTCTATTCTACTGGACCCGACTCTACTTAATTCTGTTCTCTTCTTTCTATTGTGTTCTGTTGTGTTGTAGTCTAGCCTCTCCTGCCGTACCCTCCTCTACTCTAATCTATTCGATTCAATGCATTTCGACGCGATTCCATGTGATTAGGCTTGAATCGGCTCGATTTAGCTCTATTTGGCTTGAATTGGGTCAATTCGTCTCGATTCTGCTCAATTCAGCATAATTAGGCTCGAGTGAACCTTATTCAGCCCTGTTCAGCTCTACTCAACCCTTTCTACTTTATTTGTCTCTATTTGGCTCCATTCAACTCCCTTCCACACCATTCTACTCTTTTCTACTCTATTCTATTCTGTTCTATCCTACCCTACTCTAATCTATTCTAATCGATTCGATTCATCACGATTTGTCTCCTTTCCTCTCCATTCGAATCGATTCGGCTTGAATTGGATCTATTCATCTATATTCTGCACTACCCGACTCTGACTATTCCACTCTACTCAACCCTACTCCATTCTACTCTTGGTATTCTCTTCTGTTCTACTCTATTCTATTCTTCTGTGCCCTTCCCTACTGAATCCCAGTCTAACGTACACTACTCTAATCTATTCAATTTAGTTCGATTCCATTCAGTTTGACACCATTCGACCCGATTTGAGACAATTCGACGGGATTCGGTGAGATTCCGCGAGATTTGATGCGTTTTGGTGGGATTTGATGGAATTCGACGAGATCCGATGCAATAGGATGCAATTAAGTGTGTTTTGGCTCGATTTTGCTGGGTTCAGATTGTCTCTATTTGGCTCATTTCAGCTCCACTAGGCTCCATTCATCCCGAATCTGATCGACTCGACTTGATTCGGCTCATTTTGGTCATATGTGGTCCTATTCAGCGTTATTCGGCTCTATTCAACTCTTTTCTACTCTCTGCATCTCTGTTCGAATCCATTTGACTCCATTCCACACCATTCTATTCCATTCTACACTACTGTATTCTACAAAACCCTCCCCCACCCTAGCCTATCCTAATCTAGTCTGCTCTTTTCTAGTCTCCTTTTCTATTTTCTCGATTCCATCCTATGCTACTCTACCATACCCTGCACTAAGCTAACCTACCCTGACCTATGCTGTTCTATTCTATTTCCTTCTATTTTCTCTGTTCCACCGTATGCTTCCCTACCCTATGCTACCCCACCGTACCATACTCTACTACTTAGGGTTACTCAATAAGGATCCTAATTAAGGGGAGTAGTTCGGGCAAGGGTACTCCTTAAGGCAAGTGTACTAGTTCAGGCTACTAGTTAAGGCCAGGGTACTAGTTATGCAAGGGCACTAGTTAAGGCCAGGCTACTAGTTAAGGCATGGGTACTTGTTGAGGGTACTGGTTAAGGCAAGGGTACCAGTTCAGGCTACTTGTTAAGGATGTACTACTAGTGAAGGCAAGGGTACTAGTGAGGAATACTGGTTAAGGCAAGGGTACTTGTTAGGACTACTAGTTAAGGCAAGGGTACTAGATTAGGCTAAGAGTTCAGGCAAGGGTACTCTTTCAGATTACTGACTTAGGGTACTATTCAAGACTAGTTGTCTAGGCTACTGCTCTATGCCACTAGTCTAGCTGACTAGTCCAGCTTACTAGTCTAGGCTTCTACTCTAGCCTTCTCTTGTCTACTCTAATGTAGTCTACTTGCATCTACCCTAGTCTTCCTATCATAAACTACCCTACCCTAACCTATTCTAATCGATTCCATTTGATTCGATTCAAAGCATTTCGATGCGACCGGACACCATCACGCTTGAGTCGGCTCGATTCCGCAACATCAGCTCGATTTGGCTCGAATCGCTTCAATTCAGCTCGTTTCCACTCGGTTCAGCCTTATTCGGCCCTATTTGGCTCGATTCGACTCTTTTCTACTCTATTTGTCTCTGTTCGACTCCATTTGACTCCACTCTTCTCCATTCTATGCTATTCTACTCTATTCTGTTCTACTCTACCCTACGATACTCTAATCTATTCGATTGGATGCGATTCTTAGCAATTCGGTGTGATTCATCTCGTTTTGTTTCCATTTGACTCGATTCGGCCAGAATTGGCTCTATTCAGCTATATCCTGCACTCTTTGACTCTATTTGACTCAATTCTACTCTGCTCTACTCTTGTCTGCTTTACTCTCTCTACTCTACCCTACTGTACTATATTCTATTCTGTACTATTCTGTTCTAGTCTACCCACCCGCCCCTCCCCTACCCTTCCCTAATCTATTTGATTAGATTCGATGTGACGTATTTCCACGCGATTTGACGCGATTAGGCTTGAATCAGCTCGATTCAGTTCGAATCGACTCTATTCGGCTCGACTTGGCTCCATTTCACTCCATTCGGCTCGATTAGGCTCGAATTCCATCGATTCTGCTGGATTCTGCTCGATTAGGCCTTATTTGGGCCTATTCGGCCCTATTCTGCTCTATTAGACTCTTTTGTACTCTATTCATATCTATCCGTCTCTATTGGACTCCGTTCAACTCCATTCCTCACTATTTTCCTCTCTTCTATTCTACCCTTCCCTACCCTAATCTCTTCTAATCGATTCGATTTGATTTGACGCGATTCGAAGCAACCGGACGTGATTCGTCTCGTTTTGTCTCCACTCGGCTCAATTCGGCTATGTTCTCTGTCTTTGACTCTATTCTATTCTGTTGTATTCTTTCTGTTCTGTTCTATTCTCTCCTATTCTGTTGTACTCTATTCTATTCTACCCTACCCGACCCAACGGCACCCCACCCGAACCTTCCCTACTTTAATCTCTTGGATTCAATTCGATTCCGTGCAACGCGATTTTATAGGACTTGACTGGATTCGGCAAGATCTGAAGGGATTTGATGAGATTCCATGCGACTCGACGTGATTCAGTAGGATTCTCTGAGGTTTGACGCAATTCGAAGTTATTCGACGTGATTCGATGGGATTCGACACGATATGAAGCAATTTGACCTTGTTTGAATCAAAACGATGTGACTCGACTCGATTCGACCTGATTCGATTCGACTCTGTTCGGTGACAGTCAGTGCGATTCTGCTTGATTCCGCTCGATTAGGTGTGATTCGGCAGTATACAGCTCTTTTCGGCTGTATTCAGCTCCATTTGTCTCTATTCAGCTTATTCGGCTCTATTCGACTGTATTCGACTCTACTCTTTTCCACTCGATTCTACTCGATTCTATTCCTTCTATTCTGTTCTAATCTCTTCTATTCCACTCTACTCTGTTCTATTCTCCCCTCCCCTCCCCTCCCCTTCTCTAATCTATACGTCTCGATTGGATTTGACGCGTTGAACGCGATTCGAGGCGATGAAGCTTGAATCGGCTCGATTCGGCTCGATTTGGCTCTATTCGGCTCAGTTAGGCTCCATTCAGCTTGTTTTGGCTTGAATCGCTTCGAATCTGCTCGATTCGGCCTTCCTCGGCCCTATTCTGCTCTATTCGACTCTTTTCTACTCTATTCGTTTCTACTTGACTCCATTCTACTCCATTCTATTCATTCCACACTATTCTACACTATTCTACTCTATTCTGCTCTACCCTACCCAACACCACTCTAATTTACTCTACTTGCTTCTACACGATTCCTCTCATTTTGTCTGCATTTGGCTCTATTCAGCTCTATTCTACTCTTCTCTACTCTATTGTATTGTTTCTACTCTGTTCTGTACGATTCTACTCTATTCTACCCTACCCTATGCTACCCAACTCTAAGGTATTGTAATCCACTTGATTGGATTTGATTCAACCCATTTCGACGCGATTCGGCTCGATTTGGCTCTGTTCAAATCTATTCTACTCTACTCTATTCCCCTCTACTCTACTCTAGCCTGCTCTTTTCTGTATTCGTTCTGTGTTGTTGTGTTCTATTTTGTTGTGTTCTGTTCTGTTTTATTCTATTCTACTCTATTCTACCCTACTCTAGCCTACCCGAACCTCCCCTACTCTAGTCTATTCAATTGAATTCGAGAAATTTTGACGCGACTAGGGGCCGAATCGGTGTGATTCATGTCCATTCGGCTCCATTTGTCTCGAATAGTGTCGATTCAGCTCGATTAGGCTCGATTTGGCTCCATTAGGCTCGATTCACTGGATTCGGCTCGATTTCGCTCAATTCAGCTCGATTTGGCCCTCTTTGGCCCTCTTCGGCTCTCTTCAGCTCTTTTCTACTCTACTCGATTCCATTGCACACCATTCTACTCCATTCTACGCTCTTCTACTATACCCTACTGTAATTGATTCGATGGGATTCGACGCCATTCGACGCGATTTGTCTCGTTTCGTCTCCATTCAGCTTGATTCGACTCTGTTCTACTCTACTCTATTCTACTCTACACTATTCTGCTCTGCTCTACCCTTTTCTACTCTATTCTATTGTATCCTTTCCATTCTCTTCTACTGTGTTCAAGTCTACTCTATTCCATCCTACCCTAATCTAATCTATTCTACTGGATTCGATTCCACGCATCTCGATGCGATTCGGCTCAAATCGGCTCCTTTCCACTCCATTCATCCCCAATCGGCTCAAATCGGTTCGATTCAGCTCTAATCGGCTCCATTCGGCTCCAGTCAGCTCGAATAGGCTCTATTCAGCTCTATTCGGCTCTATTAGACTCTACTCAACTCTATTATCTCTTTTCGACTCCACTCGACTCCATGCTACACCATTCTACTCCATCCTAAACTATTCTCTCCTGTATTGTATTGTACTCTACCCTACTCTAGTCTATTCTATTTGATTGGATTGGAATTGATCAGATTCAATGCAATACGACGGGATTCGACGCGATACGGCACGATTCCACGGGATTCGGCGTGATTCGTCTTGGTTTCTATCCATTTAGCTCTTTTGGGCTCTATTTGGCTCTATTCGGCAATGTTCGACTCTACTCTACTCTACTCTTCTATACTCTGCTTGTCTCGACCCTATTCTTTCAGTTCTCTTCTGTTCTGTTCTACTGCACTCTATTCTACCCTACCCTACCCTAACTTAGCCTTCTGTAATCTGTTCTATGCTATTCGACACACTTGAATGGGATTCGACCTGATTCGGGTCATATCGGCTCGATTCATCTCCTTTCTGCTCCATTAAACTCGATTCGGTTCTATTCGGCTCTTTTCCACTCTATTCGGCTCTTTTTGGCAGTATTCGACTCTATTTGACTCTAGTCTACTCGATTCTTTCTGTTCTGTTCTATTCTACTCTATTGTATTCTTCTCTACCCTACCCTAGCCTTACCTTCCCCACACTAATCTATTTGATTCGATTCGACACATTTCAAACTACTCGACATGATTCATCTCGATTCACCTTGAATTTGGTCAATTCGGCTGTATTCAGCTCTCTTTGGCTCTTTTCGGCTCTCTTCAACTCAATTTGACTCTATTCTACTGGACCCGACTGTACTTAATTCTGTTCTCTTCTTTCTATTGTGTTCTGTTGTGTTGTAGTCTAGCCTCTCCTGCCGTACTCTCCTCTACTCTAATCTATTCGATTCAACGCATTTTGACGGGATTCCATGTGATTAGGCTTGAATCGGCTCGATTTAGCTCTATTTGGCTTGAATTGGGTCAATTCGTCTCGATTCTGCTCAATTCAGCATAATTAGGCTCGAGTGAACCTTATTCAGCCCTGTTCAGCTCTACTCAACCCTTTCTACTTTATTTGTCTCTATTTGGCTCCATTCAACTCCCTTCCACACCATTCTACTCTTTTCTACTCTATTCTATTCTGTTCTACCCTACCCTACTCTAATCTATTCTAATCGATTCGATTCATCACGATTTGTCTCCTTTCCTCTCCATTCGAATCGATTCGGCTTGAATTGGATCTACTCATCTATATTCTGCACTACCCGACTCTGACTATTCCACTCTACTCAACTCTACTCCATTCTACTCTTGGTATTCTCTTCTGTTCTACTCTATTCTATTCTTCTGTGCCCTTCCCTACTGAATCCCAGTCTAACCTACACTACTCTAATCTATTCAATTTAATTCGATTCTATTCAGTTTGACACCATTCGACCCGATTTGAGACAATTCGACGGGATTCGGTGAGATTCCGCGAGATTTGATGCGTTTTGGTGGGATTTGATGGAATTCGACGAGATCCGATGCAATAGGATGCAATTAAGTGTGTTTTGGCTCGATTTTGCTGGGTTCAGATTGTCTCTATTTGGCTCATTTCAGCTCCACTAGGCTCCATTCATCCCGAATCTGATCGACTCGACTCGATTCGGCTCATTTTGGTCATATGTGGTCCTATTCAGCGTTATTCGGCTCTATTCAACTCTTTTCTACTCTCTGCATCTCTGTTCCAATCCATTTGACTCCATTCCACACCATTCTATTCCATTCTACACTACTGTATTCTACAAAACCCTCCCCCACCCTAGCCTATCCTAATCTAGTCTGCTCTTTTCTAGTCTCCTTTTCTATTTTCTCTATTCCATCCTATGCTACTCTACCATACCCTGCACTAAGCTAACCTACCCTGACCTATGCTGTTCTATTCTATTTCCTTCTATTTTCTCTGTTCCACCATATGCTTCCCTACCCTATGCTACCCCACCGTACCATACTCTACTACTTAGGGTTACTCAATAAGGGTCCTAATTAAGGGGAGTAGTTCGGGCAAGGGTACTCCTTAAGGCAAGTGTACTAGTTCAGGCTACTAGTTAAGGCCAGGGTACTAGTTATGCAAGGGCACTAGTTAAGGCCAGGCTACTAGTTAAGGCATGGGTACTTGTTGAGGGTACTGGTTAAGGCAAGGGTACCAGTTCAGGCTACTTGTTAAGGACGTACTACTAGTGAAGGCAAGGGTACTAGTGAAGACTACTGGTTAAGGCAAGGGTACTTGTTAGGACTACTAGTTAAGGCAAGGGTACTAGATTAGGCTAAGAGTTCAGGCAAGGGTACTCGTTCAGATTACTGACTTAGGGTACTATTCAAGACTAGTTGTCTAGGCTACTGCTCTATGCCACTAGTCTAGCTGACTAGTCCAGCTTACTAGTCTAGGCTTCTACTCTAGCCTTCTCTTGTCTACTCTAATGTAGTCTACTTGCATCTACCCTAGTCTTCCTATCATAAACTACCCTACCCTAACCTATTCTAATCGATTCCATTTGATTCGATTCAAAGCATTTCGATGCGACCGGACACCATCACGCTTGAGTCGGCTCGATTCCGCAACATCAGCTCGATTTGGCTCGAATCGCTTCAATTCAGCTCGTTTCCACTCGGTTCAGCCTTATTCGGCCCTATTTGGCTCGATTCGACTCTTTTCTACTCTATTTGTCTCTGTTCGACTCCATTTGACTCCACTCTTCTCCATTCTATGCTATTCTACTCTATTCTGTTCTACTCTACCCTACGATACTCTAATCTATTCGATTGGATGCGATTCTTAGCAATTCGGTGTGATTCATCTCGTTTTGTTTCCATTTGACTCGATTCGGCCAGAATTGGCTCTATTCAGCTATATCCTGCACTCTTTGACTCTATTTGACTCAATTCTACTCTGCTCTACTCTTGTCTGCTTTACTCTCTCTACTCTACCCTACTGTACTATATTCTATTCTGTACTATTCTGTTCTAGTCTACCCACCCGCCCCTCCCCTACCCTTCCCTAATCTATTTGATTAGATTCGATGTGACGTATTTCCACGCGATTTGACGCGATTAGGCTTGAATCAGCTCGATTCAGTTCGAATCGGCTCTATTCGGCTCGACTTGGCTCCATTTCACTCCATTCGGCTCGATTAGGCTCGAATTCCATCGATTCTGCTGGATTCTGCTCGATTAGGCCTTATTTGGGCCTATTCGGCCCTATTCTGCTCTATTAGACTCTTTTGTACTCTATTCATATCTATCCGTCTCTATTGGACTCCGTTCAACTCCATTCCTCACTATTTTCCTCTCTTCTATTCTACCCTTCCCTACCCTAATCTCTTCTAATCGATTCGATTTGATTTGACGCGATTCGAAGCAACCGGACGTGATTCGTCTCGTTTTGTCTCCACTCGGCTCAATTCGGCTATGTTCTCTCTCTTTGACTCTATTCTATTCTGTTGTATTCTTTCTGTTCTGTTCTATTCTCTCCTATTCTGTTGTACTCTATTCTATTCTACCCTACCCGACCCAATGGCACCCCACCCGAACCTTCCCTACTTTAATCTCTTGGATGCAATTCGATTCCGTGCAACGCGATTTGATAGGACTTGACTGGATTCGGCAAATCTGAAGGGATTTGATGAGATTCCATGCGACTCGACGTGATTCAGTAGGATTCTCTGAGGTTTGACGCAATTCGAAGTTATTCGACGTGATTCGATGGGATTCGACACGATATGAAGCAATTTGACCTTGTTTGATTCAAAACGATGTGACTCGACTCGATTCGACATGATTCGATTCAACGCTGTTCGGTGACAGTCAGTGCGATTCTGCTTGATTCCGCTCGATTAGGTGTGATTCGGCAGTATACAGCTCTTTTCGGCTGTATTCAGCTCCATTCGTCTCTATTCAGCTTATTCGGCTCTATTCGACTGTATTCGACTCTACTCTTTTCCACTCGATTCTACTCGATTCTATTCCTTCTATTCTGTTCTAATCTCTTCTATTCCACTCTACTCTGTTCTATTCTCCCCTCCCCTCCCCTCCCCTTCTCTAATCTATACGTCTCGATTGGATTTGACGCGTTGAACGCGATTCGAGGCGATGAAGCTTGAATCGGCTCGATTCGGCTCGATTTGGCTCTATTCGGCTCAGTTAGGCTCCATTCAGCTTGTTTTGGCTTGAATCGCTTCGAATCTGCTCGATTCGGCCTTCCTCGGCCCTATTCTGCTCTATTCGACTCTTTTCTACTCTATTCGTTTCTACTTGACTCCATTCTACTCCATTCTATTCATTCCACACTATTCTACACTATTCTACTCTATTCTGCTCTACCCTACCCAACACCACTCTAATTTACTCTACTTGCTTCTACACGATTCCTCTCATTTTGTCTGCATTTGGCTCTATTCAGCTCTATTCTACTCTTCTCTACTCTATTGTATTGTTTCTACTCTGTTCTGTACGATTCTACTCTATTCTACCCGACCCTATGCTACCCAACTCTAAGGTATTGTAATCCACTTGATTGGATTTGATTCAACCCATTTCGAGGCGATTCGGCTCGATTTGGCTCTGTTCAAATCTATTCTACTCTACTCTATTCCCCTCTACTCTACTCTAGCCTGCTCTTTTCTGTATTCGTTCTGTGTTGTTGTGTTCTATTTTGTTGTGTTCTGTTCTGTTTTATTCTATTCTACTCTATTCTACCCTACTCTAGCCTACCCGAACCTCCCCTACTCTAGTCTATTCAATTGAATTCGAGAAATTTTGACGCGACTAGGGGCCGAATCGGTGTGATTCATGTCCATTCGGCTCCATTTGTCTCGAATAGTGTCGATTCAGCTCGATTAGGCTCGATTTGGCTCCATTAGGCTCGATTCACTGGATTCGGCTCGATTTCGCTCAATTCAGCTCGATTTGGCCCTCTTTGGCCCTCTTCGGCTCTCTTCAGCTCTTTTCTACTCTACTCGATTCCATTGCACACCATTCTACTCCATTCTACGCTCTTCTACTATACCCTACTGTAATTGATTCGATGGGATTCGACGCCATTCGACGCGATTTGTCTCGTTTCGTCTCCATTCAGCTTGATTCGACTCTGTTCTACTCTACTCTATTCTACTCTACACTATTCTGCTCTGCTCTACCCTTTTCTACTCTATTCTATTGTATCCTTTCCATTCTCTTCTACTGTGTTCAAGTCTACTCTATTCCATCCTACCCTAATCTAATCTATTCTACTGGATTCGATTCCACGCATCTCGATGCGATTCGGCTCAAATCGGCTCCTTTCCACTCCATTCATCCCCAATCGGCTCAAATCGGTTCGATTCAGCTCTAATCGGCTCCATTCGGCTCCAGTCAGCTCGAATAGGCTCTATTCAGCTCTATTCGGCTCTATTAGACTCTACTCAACTCTATTATCTCTTTTCGACTCCACTCGACTCCATGCTACACCATTCTACTCCATCCTAAACTATTCTCTCCTGTATTGTATTGTACTCTACCCTACTCTAGTCTATTCTATTTGATTGGATTGGAATTGATCAGATTCAATGCAATTCGACGGGATTCGACGCGATACGGCACGATTCCACGGGATTCGGCGTGATTCGTCTTGGTTTCTATCCATTTAGCTCTTTTGGGCTCTATTTGGCTCTATTCGGCAATGTTCGACTCTACTCTACTCTACTCTTCTATACTCTGCTCGTCTCGACCCTATTCTTTCAGTTCTCTTCTGTTCTGTTCTACTGCACTCTATTCTACCCTACCCTACCCTAACTTAGCCTTCTGTAATCTGTTCTATGCTATTCGACACACTTGAATGGGATTCGACCTGATTCGGGTCATATCGGCTCGATTCATCTCCTTTCTGCTCCATTAAACTCGATTCGGTTCTATTCGGCTCTTTTCCACTCTATTCGGCTCTTTTTGGCAGTATTCGACTCTATTTGACTCTAGTCTACTCGATTCTTTCTGTTCTGTTCTATTCTACTCTATTCTATTCTTCTCTACCCTACCCTAGCCTTACCTTCCCCACACTAATCTATTTGATTCGATTCGACACGTTTCAAACGACTCGACATGATTCATCTCGATTCACCTTGAATTTGGTCAATTCGGCTGTATTCAGCTCTCTTTGGCTCTTTTCGGCTCTCTTCAACTCAATTTGACTCTATTCTACTGGACCCGACTGTACTTAATTCTGTTCTCTTCTTTCTATTGTGTTCTGTTGTGTTGTAGTCTAGCCTCTCCTGCCGTACTCTCCTCTACTCTAATCTATTCGATTCAACGCATTTTGACGGGATTCCATGTGATTAGGCTTGAATCGGCTCGATTTAGCTCTATTTGGCTTGAATTGGGTCAATTCGTCTCGATTCTGCTCAATTCAGCATAATTAGGCTCGAGTGAATCTTATTCAGCCCTGTTCAGCTCTACTCAACCCTTTCTACTTTATTTGTCTCTATTTGGCTCCATTCAACTCCCTTCCACACCATTCTACTCTTTTCTACTCTATTCTATTCTGTTCTACCCTACCCTACTCTAATCTATTCTAATCGATTCGATTCATCACGATTTGTCTCCTTTCCTCTCCATTCGAATCGATTCGGCTTGAATTGGATCTATTCATCTATATTCTGCACTACCCGACTCTGACTATTCCACTCTACTCAACTCTACTCCATTCTACTCTTGGTATTCTCTTCTGTTCTACTCTATTCTATTCTTCTGTGCCCTTCCCTACTGAATCCCAGTCTAACCTACACTACTCTAATCTATTCAATTTAATTCGATTCTATTCAGTTTGACACCATTCGACCCGATTTGAGACAATTCGACGGGATTCGGTGAGATTCCGCGAGATTTGATGCGTTTTGGTGGGATTTGATGGAATTCGACGAGATCCGATGCAATAGGATGCAATTAAGTGTGTTTTGGCTCGATTTTGCTGGGTTCAGATTGTCTCTATTTGGCTCATTTCAGCTCCACTAGGCTCCATTCATCCCGAATCTGATCGACTCGACTCGATTCGGCTCATTTTGGTCAGATGTGGTCCTATTCAGCGTTATTCGGCTCTATTCAACTCTTTTCTACTCTCTGCATCTCTGTTCCAATCCATTTGACTCCATTCCACACCATTCTATTCCATTCTACACTACTGTATTCTACAAAACCCTCCCCCACCCTAGCCTATCCTAATCTAGTCTGCTCTTTTCTAGTCTCCTTTTCTATTTTCTCTATTCCATCCTATGCTACTCTACCATACCCTGCACTAAGCTAACCTACCCTGACCTATGCTGTTCTATTCTATTTCCTTCTATTTTCTCTGTTTCACCATATGCTTCCCTACCCTATGCTACCCCACCGTACCATACTCTACTACTTAGGGTTACTCAATAAGGGTCCTAATTAAGGGGAGTAGTTCGGGCAAGGGTACTCCTTAAGGCAAGTGTACTAGTTCAGGCTACTAGTTAAGGCCAGGGTACTAGTTATGCAAGGGCACTAGTTAAGGCCAGGCTACTAGTTAAGGCATGGGTACTTGTTGAGGGTACTGGTTAAGGCAAGGGTACCAGTTCAGGCTACTTGTTAAGGACGTACTACTAGTGAAGGCAAGGGTACTAGTGAAGACTACTGGTTAAGGCAAGGGTACTTGTTAGGACTACTAGTTAAGGCAAGGGTACTAGATTAGGCTAAGAGTTCAGGCAAGGGTACTCGTTCAGATTACTGACTTAGGGTACTATTCAAGACTAGTTGTCTAGGCTACTGCTCTATGCCACTAGTCTAGCTGACTAGTCCAGCTTACTAGTCTAGGCTTCTACTCTAGCCTTCTCTTGTCTACTCTAATGTAGTCTACTTGCATCTACCCTAGTCTTCCTATCATAAACTACCCTACCCTAACCTATTCTAATCGATTCCATTTGATTCGATTCAAAGCATTTCGATGCGACCGGACACCATCACGCTTGAGTCGGCTCGAGTCCGCAACATCAGCTCGATTTGGCTCGAATCGCTTCAATTCAGCTCGTTTCCACTCGGTTCAGCCTTATTCGGCCCTATTTGGCTCGATTCGACTCTTTTCTACTCTATTTGTCTCTGTTCGACTCCATTTGACTCCACTCTTCTCCATTCTATGCTATTCTACTCTATTCTGTTCTACTCTACCCTACGATACTCTAATCTATTCGATTGGATGCGATTCTTAGCAATTCGGTGTGATTCATCTCGTTTTGTTTCCATTTGACTCGATTCGGCCAGAATTGGCTCTATTCAGCTATATCCTGCACTCTTTGACTCTATTTGACTCAATTCTACTCTGCTCTACTCTTGTCTGCTTTACTCTCTCTACTCTACCCTACTGTACTATATTCTATTCTGTACTATTCTGTTCTAGTCTACCCACCCGCCCCTCCCCTACCCTTCCCTAATCTATTTGATTAGATTCGATGTGACGTATTTCCACGCGATTTGACGCGATTAGGCTTGAATCAGCTCGATTCAGTTCGAATCGGCTCTATTCGGCTCGACTTGGCTCCATTTCACTCCATTCGGCTCGATTAGGCTCGAATTCCATCGATTCTGCTGGATTCTGCTCGATTAGGCCTTATTTGGGCCTATTCGGCCCTATTCTGCTCTATTAGACTCTTTTGTACTCTATTCATATCTATCCGTCTCTATTGGACTCCGTTCAACTCCATTCCTCACTATTTTCCTCTCTTCTATTCTACCCTTCCCTACCCTAATCTCTTCTAATCGATTCGATTTGATTTGACGCGATTCGAAGCAACCGGACGTGATTCGTCTCGTTTTGTCTCCACTCGGCTCAATTCGGCTATGTTCTCTCTCTTTGACTCTATTCTATTCTGTTGTATTCTTTCTGTTCTGTTCTATTCTCTCCTATTCTGTTGTACTCTATTCTATTCTACCCTACCCGACCCAATGGCACCCCACCCGAACCTTCCCTACTTTAATCTCTTGGATGCAATTCGATTCCGTGCAACGCGATTTGATAGGACTTGACTGGATTCGGCAAATCTGAAGGGATTTGATGAGATTCCATGCGACTCGACGTGATTCAGTAGGATTCTCTGAGGTTTGACGCAATTCGAAGTTATTCGACGTGATTCGATGGGATTCGACACGATATGAAGCAATTTGACCTTGTTTGATTCAAAACGATGTGACTCGACTCGATTCGACATGATTCGATTCAACGCTGTTCGGTGACAGTCAGTGCGATTCTGCTTGATTCCGCTCGATTAGGTGTGATTCGGCAGTATACAGCTCTTTTCGGCTGTATTCAGCTCCATTCGTCTCTATTCAGCTTATTCGGCTCTATTCGACTGTATTCGACTCTACTCTTTTCCACTCGATTCTACTCGATTCTATTCCTTCTATTCTGTTCTAATCTCTTCTATTCCACTCTACTCTGTTCTATTCTCCCCTCCCCTCCCCTCCCCTTCTCTAATCTATACGTCTCGATTGGATTTGACGCGTTGAACGCGATTCGAGGCGATGAAGCTTGAATCGGCTCGATTCGGCTCGATTTGGCTCTATTCGGCTCAGTTAGGCTCCATTCAGCTTGTTTTGGCTTGAATCGCTTCGAATCTGCTCGATTCGGCCTTCCTCGGCCCTATTCTGCTCTATTCGACTCTTTTCTACTCTATTCGTTTCTACTTGACTCCATTCTACTCCATTCTATTCATTCCACACTATTCTACACTATTCTACTCTATTCTGCTCTACCCTACCCAACACCACTCTAATTTACTCTACTTGCTTCTACACGATTCCTCTCATTTTGTCTGCATTTGGCTCTATTCAGCTCTATTCTACTCTTCTCTACTCTATTGTATTGTTTCTACTCTGTTCTGTACTATTCTACTCTATTCTACCCTACCCTATGCTACCCAACTCTAAGGTATTGTAATCCACTTGATTGGATTTGATTCAACCCATTTCGAGGCGATTCGGCTCGATTTGGCTCTGTTCAAATCTATTCTACTCTACTCTATTCCCCTCTACTCTACTCTAGCCTGCTCTTTTCTGTATTCGTTCTGTGTTGTTGTGTTCTATTTTGTTGTGTTCTGTTCTGTTTTATTCTATTCTACTCTATTCTACCCTACTCTAGCCTACCCGAACCTCCCCTACTCTAGTCTATTCAATTGAATTCGAGAAATTTTGACGCGACTAGGGGCCGAATCGGTGTGATTCATGTCCATTCGGCTCCATTTGTCTCGAATAGTGTCGATTCAGCTCGATTAGGCTCGATTTGGCTCCATTAGGCTCGATTCACTGGATTCGGCTCGATTTCGCTCAATTCAGCTCGATTTGGCCCTCTTCGGCTCTCTTCAGCTCTTTTCTACTCTACTCGATTCCATTGCACACCATTCTACTCCATTCTACGCTCTTCTACTATACCCTACTGTAATTGATTCGATGGGATTCGACGCCATTCGACGCGATTTGTCTCGTTTCGTCTCCATTCAGCTTGATTCGACTCTGTTCTACTCTACTCTATTCTACTCTACACTATTCTGCTCTGCTCTACCCTTTTCTACTCTATTCTATTGTATCCTTTCCATTCTCTTCTACTGTGTTCAAGTCTACTCTATTCCATCCTACCCTAATCTAATCTATTCTACTGGATTCGATTCCATGCATCTCGATGCGATTCGGCTCAAATCGGCTCCTTTCCACTCCATTCATCCCCAATCGGCTCAAATCGGTTCGATTCAGCTCTAATCGGCTCCATTCGGCTCCAGTCAGCTCGAATAGGCTCTATTCAGCTCTATTCGGCTCTATTAGACTCTACTCAACTCTATTATCTCTTTTCGACTCCACTCGACTCCATGCTACACCATTCTACTCCATCCTAAACTATTCTCTCCTGTATTGTATTGTACTCTACCCTACTCTAGTCTATTCTATTTGATTGGATTGGAATTGATCAGATTCAATGCAATTCGACGGGATTCGACGCGATACGGCACGATTCCACGGGATTCGGCGTGATTCGTCTTGGTTTCTATCCATTTAGCTCTTTTGGGCTCTATTTGGCTCTATTCGGCAATGTTCGACTCTACTCTACTCTACTCTTCTATACTCTGCTCGTCTCGACCCTATTCTTTCAGTTCTCTTCTGTTCTGTTCTACTGCACTCTATTCTACCCTACCCTACCCTAACTTAGCCTTCTGTAATCTGTTCTATGCTATTCGACACACTTGAATGGGATTCGACCTGATTCGGGTCATATCGGCTCGATTCATCTCCTTTCTGCTCCATTAAACTCGATTCGGTTCTATTCGGCTCTTTTCCACTCTATTCGGCTCTTTTTGGCAGTATTCGACTCTATTTGACTCTAGTCTACTCGATTCTTTCTGTTCTGTTCTATTCTACTCTATTCTATTCTTCTCTACCCTACCCTAGCCTTACCTTCCCCACACTAATCTATTTGATTCGATTCGACACGTTTCAAACGACTCGACATGATTCATCTCGATTCACCTTGAATTTGGTCAATTCGGCTGTATTCAGCTCTCTTTGGCTCTTTTCGGCTCTCTTCAACTCAATTTGACTCTATTCTACTGGACCCGACTCTACTTAATTCTGTTCTCTTCTTTCTATTGTGTTCTGTTGTGTTGTAGTCTAGCCTCTCCTGCTGTACCCTCCTCTACTCTAATCTATTCGATTCAACGCATTTTGACGGGATTCCATGTGATTAGGCTTGAATCGGCTCGATTTAGCTCTATTTGGCTTGAATTGGGTCAATTCGTCTCGATTCTGCTCAATTCAGCATAATTAGGCTCGAGTGAACCTTATTCAGCCCTGTTCAGCTCTACTCAACCCTTTCTACTTTATTTGTCTCTATTTGGCTCCATTCAACTCCCTTCCACACCATTCTACTCTTTTCTACTCTATTCTATTCTGTTCTACCCTACCCTACTCTAATCTATTCTAATCGATTCGATTCATCACGATTTGTCTCCTTTCCTCTCCATTCGAATCGATTCGGCTTGAATTGGATCTATTCATCTATATTCTGCACTACCCGACTCTGACTATTCCACTCTACTCAACTCTACTCCATTCTACTCTTGGTATTCTCTTCTGTTCTACTCTATTCTATTCTTCTGTGCCCTTCCCTACTGAATCCCAGTCTAACCTACACTACTCTAATCTATTCAATTTAATTCGATTCTATTCAGTTTGACACCATTCGACCCGATTTGAGACAATTCGACGGGATTCGGTGAGATTCCGCGAGATTTGATGCGTTTTGGTGGGATTTGATGGAATTCGACGAGATCCGATGCAATAGGATGCAATTAAGTGTGTTTTGGCTCGATTTTGCTGGGTTCAGATTGTCTCTATTTGGCTCATTTCAGCTCCACTAGGCTCCATTCATCCCGAATCTGATCGACTCGACTCGATTCGGCTCATTTTGGTCATATGTGGTCCTATTCAGCGTTATTCGGCTCTATTCAACTCTTTTCTACTCTCTGCATCTCTGTTCGAATCCATTTGACTCCATTCCACACCATTCTATTCCATTCTACACTACTGTATTCTACAAAACCCTCCCCCACCCTAGCCTATCCTAATCTAGTCTGCTCTTTTCTAGTCTCCTTTTCTATTTTCTCTGTTCCATCCTATGCTACTCTACCATACCCTGCACTAAGCTAACCTACCCTGACCTATGCTGTTCTATTCTATTTCCTTCTATTTTCTCTGTTCCACCGTATGCTTCCCTACCCTATGCTACCCCACCGTACCATACTCTACTACTTTGGGTTACTCAATAAGGATCCTAATTAAGGGGAGTAGTTCGGGCAAGGGTACTCCTTAAGGCAAGTGTACTAGTTCAGGCTACTAGTTAAGGCCAGGGTACTAGTTATGCAAGGGCACTAGTTAAGGCCAGGCTACTAGTTAAGGCATGGGTACTTGTTGAGGGTACTGGTTAAGGCAAGGGTACCAGTTCAGGCTACTTGTTAAGGATGTACTACTAGTGAAGGCAAGGGTACTAGTGAAGACTACTGGTTAAGGCAAGGGTACTTGTTAGGACTACTAGTTAAGGCAAGGGTACTAGATTAGGCTAAGAGTTCAGGCAAGGGTACTCGTTCAGATTACTGACTTAGGGTACTATTCAAGACTAGTTGTCTAGGCTACTGCTCTATGCCACTAGTCTAGCTGACTAGTCCAGCTTACTAGTCTAGGCTTCTACTCTAGCCTTCTCTTGTCTACTCTAATGTAGTCTACTTGCATCTACCCTAGTCTTCCTATCATAAACTACCCTACCCTAACCTATTCTAATCGATTCCATTTGATTCGATTCAAAGCATTTCGATGCGACCGGACACCATCACGCTTGAGTCGGCTCGAGTCCGCAACATCAGCTCGATTCAGCTCGATTTGGCTCGAATCGCTTCAATTCAGCTCGTTTCCACTCGGTTCAGCCTTATTCGGCCCTATTTGGCTCGATTCGACTCTTTTCTACTCTATTTGTCTCTGTTCGACTCCATTTGACTCCACTCTTCTCCATTCTATGCTATTCTACTCTATTCTGTTCTACTCTACCCTACGATACTCTAATCTATTCGATTGGATGCGATTCTTAGCAATTCGGTGTGATTCATCTCGTTTTGTTTCCATTTGACTCGATTCGGCCAGAATTGGCTCTATTCAGCTATATCCTGCACTCTTTGACTCTATTTGACTCAATTCTACTCTGCTCTACTCTTGTCTGCTTTACTCTCTCTACTCTACCCTACTGTACTATATTCTATTCTGTACTATTCTGTTCTAGTCTACCCACCCGCCCCTCCCCTACCCTTCCCTAATCTATTTGATTAGATTCGATGTGACGTATTTCCACGCGATTTGACGCGATTAGGCTTGAATCAGCTCGATTCAGTTCGAATCGGCTCTATTCGGCTCGACTTGGCTCCATTTCACTCCATTCGGCTCGATTAGGCTCGAATTCCATCGATTCTGCTGGATTCTGCTCGATTAGGCCTTATTTGGGCCTATTCGGCCCTATTCTGCTCTATTAGACTCTTTTGTACTCTATTCATATCTATCCGTCTCTATTGGACTCCGTTCAACTCCATTCCTCACTATTTTCCTCTCTTCTATTCTACCCTTCCCTACCCTAATCTCTTCTAATCGATTCGATTTGATTTGACGCGATTCGAAGCAACCGGACGTGATTCGTCTCGTTTTGTCTCCACTCGGCTCAATTCGGCTATGTTCTCTCTCTTTGACTCTATTCTATTCTGTTGTATTCTTTCTGTTCTGTTCTATTCTCTCCTATTCTGTTGTACTCTATTCTATTCTACCCTACCCGACCCAACGGCACCCCACCCGAACCTTCCCTACTTTAATCTCTTGGATTCAATTCGATTCCGTGCAACGCGATTTGATAGGACTTGACTGGATTCGGCAAGATCTGAAGGGATTTGATGAGATTCCATGCGACTCGACGTGATTCAGTAGGATTCTCTGAGGTTTGACGCAATTCGAAGTTATTCGACGTGATTCGATGGGATTCGACACGATATGAAGCAATTTGACCTTGTTTGAATCAAAACGATGTGACTCGACTCGATTCGACCTGATTCGATTCGACGCTGTTCGGTGACAGTCAGTGCGATTCTGCTTGATTCCGCTCGATTAGGTGTGATTCGGCAGTATACAGCTCTTTTCGGCTGTATTCAGCTCCATTCGTCTCTATTCAGCTTATTCGGCTCTATTCGACTGTATTCGACTCTACTCTTTTCCACTCGATTCTACTCGATTCTATTCCTTCTATTCTGTTCTAATCTCTTCTATTCCACTCTACTCTGTTCTATTCTCCCCTCCCCTCCCCTCCCCTTCTCTAATCTATACGTCTCGATTGGATTTGACGCGTTGAACGCGATTCGAGGCGATGAAGCTTGAATCGGCTCGATTCGGCTCGATTTGGCTCTATTCGGCTCAGTTAGGCTCCATTCAGCTTGTTTTGGCTTGAATCGCTTCGAATCTGCTCGATTCGGCCTTCCTCGGCCCTATTCTGCTCTATTCGACTCTTTTCTACTCTATTCGTTTCTACTTGACTCCATTCTACTCCATTCTATTCATTCCACACTATTCTACACTATTCTACTCTATTCTGCTCTACCCTACCCAACACCACTCTAATTTACTCTACTTGCTTCTACACGATTCCTCTCATTTTGTCTGCATTTGGCTCTATTCAGCTCTATTCTACTCTTCTCTACTCTATTGTATTGTTTCTACTCTGTTCTGTACGATTCTACTCTATTCTACCCTACCCTATGCTACCCAACTCTAAGGTATTGTAATCCACTTGATTGGATTTGATTCAACCCATTTCGAGGCGATTCGGCTCGATTTGGCTCTGTTCAAATCTATTCTACTCTACTCTATTCCCCTCTACTCTACTCTAGCCTGCTCTTTTCTGTATTCGTTCTGTGTTGTTGTGTTCTATTTTGTTGTGTTCTGTTCTGTTTTATTCTATTCTACTCTATTCTACCCTACTCTAGCCTACCCGAACCTCCCCTACTCTAGTCTATTCAATTGAATTCGAGAAATTTTGACGCGACTAGGGGCCGAATCGGTGTGATTCATGTCCATTCGGCTCCATTTGTCTCGAATAGTGTCGATTCAGCTCGATTAGGCTCGATTTGGCTCCATTAGGCTCGATTCACTGGATTCGGCTCGATTTCGCTCAATTCAGCTCGATTTGGCCCTCTTTGGCCCTCTTCGGCTCTCTTCAGCTCTTTTCTACTCTACTCGATTCCATTGCACACCATTCTACTCCATTCTACGCTCTTCTACTATACCCTACTGTAATTGATTCGATGGGATTCGACGCCATTCGACGCGATTTGTCTCGTTTCGTCTCCATTCAGCTTGATTCGACTCTGTTCTACTCTACTCTATTCTACTCTACACTATTCTGCTCTGCTCTACCCTTTTCTACTCTATTCTATTGTATCCTTTCCATTCTCTTCTACTGTGTTCAAGTCTACTCTATTCCATCCTACCCTAATCTAATCTATTCTACTGGATTCGATTCCACGCATCTCGATGCGATTCGGCTCAAATCGGCTCCTTTCCACTCCATTCATCCCCAATCGGCTCAAATCGGTTCGATTCAGCTCTAATCGGCTCCATTCGGCTCCAGTCAGCTCGAATAGGCTCTATTCAGCTCTATTCGGCTCTATTAGACTCTACTCAACTCTATTATCTCTTTTCGACTCCACTCGACTCCATGCTACACCATTCTACTCCATCCTAAACTATTCTCTACTGTATTGTATTGTACTCTACCCTACTGTAGTCTATTCTATTTGATTGGATTGGAATTGATCAGATTCAATGCAATTCGACGGGATTCGACGCGATACGGCACGATTCCACGGATTCAGCGTGATTTGTCTTGGTTTCTATCCATTTAGCTCTTCTGGGCTCTATTTGGCTCCATTCGGCAATGTTCGACTCTACTCTTCTATACTCTGCTCGTCTCGACCCTATTCTTTCAGTTCAGTTCTCTTCTGTTCTACTGCACTCTATTCTACCCTACCCTACCCTAACTTAGCCTAGTGTAATCTGTTCTATGCTATTCGACACACTTGAATGGGATTCGACCTGATTCGGGTCATATCGGCTCGATTCATCTCCTTTCTGCTCCATTAAACTCGATTCGGTTCTATTCGGCTCTTTTCCACTCTATTCGGCTCTTTTTGGCAGTATTCGACTCTATTTGACTCTAGTCTACTCGATTCTTTCTGTTCTGTTCTATTCTACTCTATTCTATTCTTCTCTACCCTACCCTAACCTTACCTTCCCCACACTAATCTATTTGATTCGATTCGACACGTTTCAAACGACTCGACATGATTCATCTCGATTCACCTTGAATTTGGTCAATTCGGCTGTATTCAGCTCTGTTTGGCTCTTTTCGGCTCTCTTCAACTCAATTTGACTCTATTCTACTGGACCCGACTCTACTTAATTCTATTCTCTTCTTTCTATTGTGTTCTGTTGTGTTGTAGTCTAGCCTCTCCTGCCGTACCCTCCTCTACTCTAATCTATTCGATCCAACGCATTTTGACGCGATTCCATGTGATTAGGCTTGAATCGGCTCGATTTAGCTCTATTTGGCTTGAATTGGGTCAATTCGTCTCGATTCTGCTCAATTCAGCATAATTAGGCTCGAGTGAACCTTATTCAGCCCTGTTCAGCTCTACTCAACCCTTTCTACTTTATTTGTCTCTATTTGGCTCCATTCAACTCCCTTCCACACCATTCTACTCTTTTCTACTCTATTCTATTCTGTTCTACCCTACCCTACTCTAATCTATTCTAATCGATTCGATTCATCACGATTTGTCTCCTTTCCTCTCCATTCGAATCGATTCGGCTTGAATTGGATCTATTCATCTATATTCTGCACTACCCGACTCTGACTATTCCACTCTACTCAACTCTACTCCATTCTACTCTTGGTATTCTCTTCTGTTCTACTCTATTCTATTCTTCTGTGCCCTTCCCTACTGAATCCCAGTCTAACCTACACTACTCTAATCTATTCAATTTAATTCGATTCTATTCAGTTTGACACCATTCGACCCGATTTGAGACAATTCGACGGGATTCGGTGAGATTCCGCGAGATTTGATGCGTTTTGGTGGGATTTGATGGAATTCGACGAGATCCGATGCAATAGGATGCAATTAAGTGTGTTTTGGCTCGATTTTGCTGGGTTCAGATTGTCTCTATTTGGCTCATTTCAGCTCCACTAGGCTCCATTCATCCCGAATCTGATCGACTCGACTCGATTCGGCTCATTTTGGTCAGATGTGGTCCTATTCAGCGTTATTCGGCTCTATTCAACTCTTTTCTACTCTCTGCATCTCTGTTCGAATCCATTTGACTCCATTCCACACCATTCTATTCCATTCTACACTACTGTATTCTACAAAACCCTCCCCCACCCTAGCCTATCCTAATCTAGTCTGCTCTTTTCTAGTCTCCTTTTCTATTTTCTCTGTTCCATCCTATGCTACTCTACCATACCCTGCACTAAGCTAACCTACCCTGACCTATGCTGTTCTATTCTATTTCCTTCTATTTTCTCTGTTCCACCGTATGCTTCCCTACCCTATGCTACCCCACCGTACCATACTCTACTACTTAGGGTTACTCAATAAGGGTCCTAATTAAGGGGAGTAGTTCGGGCAAGGGTACTCCTTAAGGCAAGTGTACTAGTTCAGGCTACTAGTTAAGGCCAGGGTACTAGTTATGCAAGGGCACTAGTTAAGGCCAGGCTACTAGTTAAGGCATGGGTACTTGTTGAGGGTACTGGTTAAGGCAAGGGTACCAGTTCAGGCTACTTGTTAAGGACATACTACTAGTGAAGGCAAGGGTACTAGTGAAGACTACTGGTTAAGGCAAGGGTACTTGTTAGGACTACTAGTTAAGGCAAGGGTACTAGATTAGGCTAAGAGTTCAGGCAAGGGTACTCGTTCAGATTACTGACTTAGGGTACTATTCAAGACTAGTTGTCTAGGCTACTGCTCTATGCCACTAGCCTAGCTGACTAGTCCAGCTTACTAGTCTAGGCTTCTACTCTAGCCTTCTCTTGTCTACTCTAATGTAGTCTACTTGCATCTACCCTAGTCTTCCTATCATAAACTACCCTACCCTAACCTATTCTAATCGATTCCATTTGATTCGATTCAAAGCATTTCGATGCGACCGGACACCATCACGCTTGAGTCGGCTCGATTCCGCAACATCAGCTCGATTCAGCTCGATTTGGCTCGAATCGCTTCAATTCAGCTCGTTTCCACTCGGTTCAGCCTTATTCGGCCCTATTTGGCTCGATTCGACTCTTTTCTACTCTATTTGTCTCTGTTCGACTCCATTTGACTCCACTCTTCTCCATTCTATGCTATTCTACTCTATTCTGTTCTACTCTACCCTACGATACTCTAATCTATTCGATTGGATGCGATTCTTAGCAATTCGGTGTGATTCATCTCGTTTTGTTTCCATTTGACTCGATTCGGCCAGAATTGGCTCTATTCAGCTATATCCTGCACTCTTTGACTCTATTTGACTCAATTCTACTCTGCTCTACTCTTGTCTGCTTTACTCTCTCTACTCTACCCTACTGTACTATATTCTATTCTGTACTATTCTGTTCTAGTCTACCCACCCGCCCCTCCCCTACCCTTCCCTAATCTATTTGATTAGATTCGATGTGACGTATTTCCACGCGATTTGACGCGATTAGGCTTGAATCAGCTCGATTCAGTTCGAATCGGCTCTATTCGGCTCGACTTGGCTCCATTTCACTCCATTCGGCTCGATTAGGCTCGAATTCCATCGATTCTGCTGGATTCTGCTCGATTAGGCCTTATTTGGGCCTATTCGGCCCTATTCTGCTCTATTAGACTCTTTTGTACTCTATTCATATCTATCCGTCTCTATTGGACTCCGTTCAACTCCATTCCTCACTATTTTCCTCTCTTCTATTCTACCCTTCCCTACCCTAATCTCTTCTAATCGATTCGATTTGATTTGACGCGATTCGAAGCAACCGGACGTGATTCGTCTCGTTTTGTCTCCACTCGGCTCAATTCGGCTATGTTCTCTCTCTTTGACTCTATTCTATTCTGTTGTATTCTTTCTGTTCTGTTCTATTCTCTCCTATTCTGTTGTACTCTGTTCTATTCTACCCTACCCGACCCAACGGCACCCCACCCGAACCTTCCCTACTTTAATCTATTGGATGCAATTCGATTCCGTGCAACGCGATTTGATAGGACTTGACTGGATTCGGCAAGATCTGAAGGGATTTGATGAGATTCCATGCGACTCGACGTGATTCAGTAGGATTCTCTGAGGTTTGACGCAATTCGAAGTTATTCGACGTGATTCGATGGGATTCGACACGATATGAAGCAATTTGACCTTGTTTGATTCAAAACGATGTGACTCGACTCGATTCGACCTGATTCGATTCAACGCTGTTCGGTGACAGTCAGTGCGATTCTGCTTGATTCCGCTCGATTAGGTGTGATTCGGCAGTATACAGCTCTTTTCGGCTGTATTCAGCTCCATTCGTCTCTATTCAGCTTATTCGGCTCTATTCGACTGTATTCGACTCTACTCTTTTCCACTCGATTCTACTCGATTCTATTCCTTCTATTCTGTTCTAATCTCTTCTATTCCACTCTACTCTGTTCTATTCTCCCCTCCCCTCCCCTCCCCTTCTCTAATCTATACGTCTCGATTGGATTTGACGCGTTGAACGCGATTCGAGGCGATGAAGCTTGAATCGGCTCGATTCGGCTCGATTTGGCTCTATTCGGCTCAGTTAGGCTCCATTCAGCTTGTTTTGGCTTGAATCGCTTCGAATCTGCTCGATTTGGCCTTCTTCGGCCCTATTCTGCTCTATTCGACTCTTTTCTACTCTATTCGTTTCTACTTGACTCCATTCTACTCCATTCTATTCATTCCACACTATTCTACTCTATTCTGCTCTACCCTACCCAACACCACTCTAATTTACTCTACTTGCTTCTACACGATTCCTCTCATTTTGTCTGCATTTGGCTCTATTCAGCTCTATTCTACTCTTCTCTACTCTATTGTATTGTTTCTACTCTGTTCTGTACGATTCTACTCTATTCTACCCTACCCTATGCTACCCAACTCTAAGGTATTGTAATCCACTTGATTGGATTTGATTCAACCCATTTCGACGCGATTCGCCTCGATTTGGCTCTGTTCAAATCTATTCTTCTCTACTCTATTCCCCTCTACTCTACTCTAGCCTACTCTTTTCTGTATTCGTTCTGTGTTGTTGTGTTCTATTTTGTTGTGTTCTGTTCTGTTTTATTCTATTCTACTCTATTCTACCCTACTCTAGCCTACCCGAACCTCCCCTACTCTAGTCTATTCAATTGAATTCGAGAAATTTTGACGCGACTAGGGGCCGAATCGGTGTGATTCATGTCCATTCGGCTCCATTTGTCTCGAATAGTGTCGATTCAGCTCGATTAGGCTCGATTTGGCTCCATTAGGCTCGATTCACTGGATTCGGCTCGATTTCGCTCAATTCAGCTCGATTTGGCCCTCTTTGGCCCTCTTCGGCTCTCTTCAGCTCTTTTCTACTCTACTCGATTCCATTGCACACCATTCTACTCCATTCTACGCTCTTCTACTATACCCTACTGTAATTGATTCGATGGGATTCGACGCCATTCGACGCGATTTGTCTCGTTTCGTCTCCATTCAGCTTGATTCAACTCTGTTCTACTCTACTCTATTCTACTCTACACTATTCTGCTCTGCTCTACCCTTTTCTACTCTATTCTATTGTATCCTTTCCATTCTCTTCTACTGTGTTCAAGTCTACTCTATTCCATCCTACCCTAATCTAATCTATTCTACTGGATTCGATTCCACGCATCTCGATGCGATTCGGCTCAAATCGGCTCCTTTCCACTCCATTCATCCCCAATCGGCTCAAATCGGTTGGATTCAGCTCTAATCGGCTCCATTCGGCTCCAGTCAGCTCGAATAGGCTCTATTCAGCTCTATTCGGCTCTATTAGGCTCTACTCAACTCTATTATCTCTTTTCGACTCCACTCGACTCCATGCTACACCATTCTACTCCATCCTAAACTATTCTCTACTGTATTGTATTGTACTCTACCCTACTGTAGTCTATTCTATTTGATTGGATTGGAATTGATAAGATTCAATGCAATTCGACGGGATTCAACGCGATACGGCACGATTCCACGGGATTCGGCGTGATTCGTCTTGGTTTCTATCCATTTAGCTCTTTTGGGCTCTATTTGGCTCTATTCGGCAATGTTCGACTCTGCTCTACTCTACTCTTCTATATTCTGCTCGTCTCGACCCTATTCTTTCAGTTCTGTTCTGTTCTGTTCTACTGCACTCTATTCTACCCTACCCTACCCTAACTTAGCCTACTGTAATCTGTTCTATGCTATTCGACACACTTGAATGGGATTCGACCTGATTCGGGTCATATCGGCTCGATTCATCTCCTTTCTGCTCCATTAAACTCGATTCGGTTCTATTCGGCTCTTTTCCACTCTATTCGGCTCTTTTTGGCAGTATTCGACTCTATTTGACTCTAGTCTACTCGATTCTTTCTGTTCTGTTCTATTCTACTCTATTCTATTCTTCTCTACCCTACCCTAGCCTTACCTTCCCCACACTAATCTATTTGATTCGATTCGACACGTTTCAAACGACTCGACATGATTCATCTCGATTCACCTTGAATTTGGTCAATTCGGCTGTATTCAGCTCTCTTTGGCTCTTTTCGGCTCTCTTCAACTCAATTTGACTCTATTCTACTGGACCCGACTCTACTTAATTCTGTTCTCTTCTTTCTATTGTGTTCTGTTGTGTTGTAGTCTAGCCTCTCCTGCCGTACCCTCCTCTACTCTAATCTATTCGATTCAACGCATTTTGACGGGATTCCATGTGATTAGGCTTGAATCGGCTCGATTTAGCTCTATTTGGCTTGAATTGGGTCAATTCGTCTCGATTCTGCTCAATTCAGCATAATTAGGCTCGAGTGAACCTTATTCAGCCCTGTTCAGCTCTACTCAACCCTTTCTACTTTATTTGTCTCTATTTGGCTCCATTCAACTCCCTTCCACACCATTCTACTCTTTTCTACTCTATTCTATTCTGTTCTACCCTACCCTACTCTAATCTATTCTAATCGATTCGATTCATCACGATTTGTCTCCTTTCCTCTCCATTCGAATCGATTCGGCTTGAATTGGATCTATTCATCTATATTCTGCACTACCCGACTCTGACTATTCCACTCTACTCAACTCTACTCCATTCTACTCTTGGTATTCTCTTCTGTTCTACTCTATTCTATTCTTCTGTGCCCTTCCCTACTGAATCCCAGTCTAACCTACACTACTCTAATCTATTCAATTTAATTCGATTCTATTCAGTTTGACACCATTCGACCCGATTTGAGACAATTCGACAGGATTCGGTGAGATTCCGCGAGATTTGATGCGTTTTGGTGGGATTTGATGGAATTCGACGAGATCCGATGCAATAGGATGCAATTAAGTGTGTTTTGGCTCGATTTTGCTGGGTTCAGATTGTCTCTATTTGGCTCATTTCAGCTCCACTAGGCTCCATTCATCCCGAATCTGATCGACTCGACTCGATTCGGCTCATTTTGGTCATATGTGGTCCTATTCAGCGTTATTCGGCTCTATTCAACTCTTTTCTACTCTCTGCATCTCTGTTCGAATCCATTTGACTCCATTCCACACCATTCTATTCCATTCTACACTACTGTATTCTACAAAACCCTCCCCCACCCTAGCCTATCCTAATCTAGTCTGCTCTTTTCTAGTCTCCTTTTCTATTTTCTCTGTTCCATCCTATGCTACTCTACCATACCCTGCACTAAGCTAACCTACCCTGACCTATGCTGTTCTATTCTATTTCCTTCTATTTTCTCTGTTCCACCGTATGCTTCCCTACCCTATGCTACCCCACCGTACCATACTCTACTACTTAGGGTTACTCAATAAGGATCCTAATTAAGGGGAGTAGTTCGGGCAAGGGTACTCCTTAAGGCAAGTGTACTAGTTCAGGCTACTAGTTAAGGCCAGGGTACTAGTTATGCAAGGGCACTAGTTAAGGCCAGGCTACTAGTTAAGGCATGGGTACTTGTTGAGGGTACTGGTTAAGGCAAGGGTACCAGTTCAGGCTACTTGTTAAGGATGTACTACTAGTGAAGGCAAGGGTACTAGTGAAGACTACTGGTTAAGGCAAGGGTACTTGTTAGGACTACTAGTTAAGGCAAGGGTACTAGATTAGGCTAAGAGTTCAGGCAAGGGTACTCGTTCAGATTACTGACTTAGGGTACTATTCAAGACTAGTTGTCTAGGCTACTGCTCTATGCCACTAGTCTAGCTGACTAGTCCAGCTTACTAGTCTAGGCTTCTACTCTAGCCTTCTCTTGTCTACTCTAATGTAGTCTACTTGCATCTACCCTAGTCTTCCTATCATAAACTACCCTACCCTAACCTATTCTAATCGATTCCATTTGATTTGATTCAAAGCATTTCGATGCGACCGGACACCATCACGCTTGAGTCGGCTCGATTCCGCAACATCAGCTCGATTTGGCTCGAATCGCTTCAATTCAGCTCGTTTCCACTCGGTTCAGCCTTATTCGGCCCTATTTGGCTCGATTCGACTCTTTTCTACTCTATTTGTCTCTGTTCGACTCCATTTGACTCCACTCTTCTCCATTCTATGCTATTCTACTCTATTCTGTTCTACTCTACCCTACGATACTCTAATCTATTCGATTGGATGCGATTCTTAGCAATTCGGTGTGATTCATCTCGTTTTGTTTCCATTTGACTCGATTCGGCCAGAATTGGCTCTATTCAGCTATATCCTGCACTCTTTGACTCTATTTGACTCAATTCTACTCTGCTCTACTCTTGTCTGCTTTACTCTCTCTACTCTACCCTACTGTACTATATTCTATTCTGTACTATTCTGTTCTAGTCTACCCACCCGCCCCTCCCCTACCCTTCCCTAATCTATTTGATTAGATTCGATGTGACGTATTTCCACGCGATTTGACGCGATTAGGCTTGAATCAGCTCGATTCAGTTCGAATCGGCTCTATTCGGCTCGACTTGGCTCCATTTCACTCCATTCGGCTCGATTAGGCTCGAATTCCATCGATTCTGCTGGATTCTGCTCGATTAGGCCTTATTTGGGCCTATTCGGCCCTATTCTGCTCTATTAGACTCTTTTGTACTCTATTCATATCTATCCGTCTCTATTGGACTCCGTTCAACTCCATTCCTCACTATTTTCCTCTCTTCTATTCTACCCTTCCCTACCCTAATCTCTTCTAATCGATTCGATTTGATTTGACGCGATTCGAAGCAACCGGACGTGATTCGTCTCGTTTTGTCTCCACTCGGCTCAATTCGGCTATGTTCTCTGTCTTTGACTCTATTCTATTCTGTTGTATTCTTTCTGTTCTGTTCTATTCTCTCCTATTCTGTTGTACTCTATTCTATTCTACCCTACCCGACCCAACGGCACCCCACCCGAACCTTCCCTACTTTAATCTCTTGGATTCAATTCGATTCCGTGCAACGCGATTTGATAGGACTTGACTGGATTCGGCAAGATCTGAAGGGATTTGATGAGATTCCATGCGACTCGACGTGATTCAGTAGGATTCTCTGAGGTTTGACGCAATTCGAAGTTATTCGACGTGATTCGATGGGATTCGACACGATATGAAGCAATTTGACCTTGTTTGAATCAAAACGATGTGACTCGACTCGATTCGACCTGATTCGATTCGACGCTGTTCGGTGACAGTCAGTGCGATTCTGCTTGATTCCGCTCGATTAGGTGTGATTCGGCAGTATACAGCTCTTTTCGGCTGTATTCAGCTCCATTCGTCTCTATTCAGCTTATTCGGCTCTATTCGACTGTATTCGACTCTACTCTTTTCCACTCGATTCTACTCGATTCTATTCCTTCTATTCTGTTCTAATCTCTTCTATTCCACTCTACTCTGTTCTATTCTCCCCTCCCCTCCCCTCCCCTTCTCTAATCTATACGTCTCGATTGGATTTGACGCGTTGAACGCGATTCGAGGCGATGAAGCTTGAATCGGCTCGATTCGGCTCGATTTGGCTCTATTCGGCTCAGTTAGGCTCCATTCAGCTTGTTTTGGCTTGAATCGCTTCGAATCTGCTCGATTCGGCCTTCCTCGGCCCTATTCTGCTCTATTCGACTCTTTTCTACTCTATTCGTTTCTACTTGACTCCATTCTACTCCATTCTATTCATTCCACACTATTCTACACTATTCTACTCTATTCTGCTCTACCCTACCCAACACCACTCTAATTTACTCTACTTGCTTCTACACGATTCCTCTCATTTTGTCTGCATTTGGCTCTATTCAGCTCTATTCTACTCTTCTCTACTCTATTGTATTGTTTCTACTCTGTTCTGTACGATTCTACTCTATTCTACCCTACCCTATGCTACCCAACTCTAAGGTATTGTAATCCACTTGATTGGATTTGATTCAACCCATTTCGAGGCGATTCGGCTCGATTTGGCTCTGTTCAAATCTATTCTACTCTACTCTATTCCCCTCTACTCTACTCTAGCCTGCTCTTTTCTGTATTCGTTCTGTGTTGTTGTGTTCTATTTTGTTGTGTTCTGTTCTGTTTTATTCTATTCTACTCTATTCTACCCTACTCTAGCCTACCCGAACCTCCCCTACTCTAGTCTATTCAATTGAATTCGAGAAATTTTGACGCGACTAGGGGCCGAATCGGTGTGATTCATGTCCATTCGGCTCCATTTGTCTCGAATAGTGTCGATTCAGCTCGATTAGGCTCGATTTGGCTCCATTAGGCTCGATTCACTGGATTCGGCTCGATTTCTCTCAATTCAGCTCGATTTGGCCCTCTTTGGCCCTCTTCGGCTCTCTTCAGCTCTTTTCTACTCTACTCGATTCCATTGCACACCATTCTACTCCATTCTACGCTCTTCTACTATACCCTACTGTAATTGATTCGATGGGATTCGACGCCATTCGACGCGATTTGTCTCGTTTCGTCTCCATTCAGCTTGATTCGACTCTGTTCTACTCTACTCTATTCTACTCTACACTATTCTGCTCTGCTCTACCCTTTTCTACTCTATTCTATTGTATCCTTTCCATTCTCTTCTACTGTGTTCAAGTCTACTCTATTCCATCCTACCCTAATCTAATCTATTCTACTGGATTCGATTCCACGCATCTCGATGCGATTCGGCTCAAATCGGCTCCTTTCCACTCCATTCATCCCCAATCGGCTCAAATCGGTTCGATTCAGCTCTAATCGGCTCCATTCGGCTCCAGTCAGCTCGAATAGGCTCTATTCAGCTCTATTCGGCTCTATTAGACTCTACTCAACTCTATTATCTCTTTTCGACTCCACTCGACTCCATGCTACACCATTCTACTCCATCCTAAACTATTCTCTACTGTATTGTATTGTACTCTACCCTACTCTAGTCTATTCTATTTGATTGGATTGGAATTGATCAGATTCAATGCAATTCGACGGGATTCGACGCGATACGGCACGATTCCACGGATTCAGCGTGATTTGTCTTGGTTTCTATCCATTTAGCTCTTCTGGGCTCTATTTGGCTCCATTCGGCAATGTTCGACTCTACTCTTCTATACTCTGCTCGTCTCGACCCTATTCTTTCAGTTCAGTTCTCTTCTGTTCTACTGCACTCTATTCTACCCTACCCTACCCTAACTTAGCCTAGTGTAATCTGTTCTATGCTATTCGACACACTTGAATGGGATTCGACCTGATTCGGGTCATATCGGCTCGATTCATCTCCTTTCTGCTCCATTAAACTCGATTCGGTTCTATTCGGCTCTTTTCCACTCTATTCGGCTCTTTTTGGCAGTATTCGACTCTATTTGACTCTAGTCTACTCGATTCTTTCTGTTCTGTTCTATTCTACTCTATTCTATTCTTCTCTACCCTACCCTAGCCTTACCTTCCCCACACTAATCTATTTGATTCGATTCGACACGTTTCAAACGACTCGACATGATTCATCTCGATTCACCTTGAATTTGGTCAATTCGGCTGTATTCAGCTCTCTTTGGCTCTTTTCGGCTCTCTTCAACTCAATTTGACTCTATTCTACTGGACCCGACTCTACTTAATTCTGTTCTCTTCTTTCTATTGTGTTCTGTTGTGTTGTAGTCTAGCCTCTCCTGCCGTACCCTCCTCTACTCTAATCTATTCGATTCAACGCATTTCGACGCGATTCCATGTGATTAGGCTTGAATCGGCTCGATTTAGCTCTATTTGGCTTGAATTGGGTCAATTCGTCTCGATTCTGCTCAATTCAGCATAATTAGGCTCGAGTGAACCTTATTCAGCCCTGTTCAGCTCTACTCAACCCTTTCTACTTTATTTGTCTCTATTTGGCTCCATTCAACTCCCTTCCACACCATTCTACTCTTTTCTACTCTATTCTATTCTGTTCTATCCTACCCTACTCTAATCTATTCTAATCGATTCGATTCATCACGATTTGTCTCCTTTCCTCTCCATTCGAATCGATTCGGCTTGAATTGGATCTATTCATCTATATTCTGCACTACCCGACTCTGACTATTCCACTCTACTCAACTCTACTCCATTCTACTCTTGGTATTCTCTTCTGTTCTACTCTATTCTATTCTTCTGTGCCCTTCCCTACTGAATCCCAGTCTAACGTACACTACTCTAATCTATTCAATTTAGTTCGATTCCATTCAGTTTGACACCATTCGACCCGATTTGAGACAATTCGACGGGATTCGGTGAGATTCCGCGAGATTTGATGCGTTTTGGTGGGATTTGATGGAATTCGACGAGATCCGATGCAATAGGATGCAATTAAGTGTGTTTTGGCTCGATTTTGCTGGGTTCAGATTGTCTCTATTTGGCTCATTTCAGCTCCACTAGGCTCCATTCATCCCGAATCTGATCGACTCGACTCGATTCGGCTCATTTTGGTCAGATGTGGTCCTATTCAGCGTTATTCGGCTCTATTCAACTCTTTTCTACTCTCTGCATCTCTGTTCGAATCCATTTGACTCCATTCCACACCATTCTATTCCATTCTACACTACTGTATTCTACAAAACCCTCCCCCACCCTAGCCTATCCTAATCTAGTCTGCTCTTTTCTAGTCTCCTTTTCTATTTTCTCTGTTCCATCCTATGCTACTCTACCATACCCTGCACTAAGCTAACCTACCCTGACCTATGCTGTTCTATTCTATTTCCTTCTATTTTCTCTGTTCCACCGTATGCTTCCCTACCCTATGCTACCCCACCGTACCATACTCTACTACTTAGGGTTACTCAATAAGGGTCCTAATTAAGGGGAGTAGTTCGGGCAAGGGTACTCCTTAAGGCAAGTGTACTAGTTCAGGCTACTAGTTAAGGCCAGGGTACTAGTTATGCAAGGGCACTAGTTAAGGCCAGGCTACTAGTTAAGGCATGGGTACTTGTTGAGGGTACTGGTTAAGGCAAGGGTACCAGTTCAGGCTACTTGTTAAGGACATACTACTAGTGAAGGCAAGGGTACTAGTGAAGACTACTGGTTAAGGCAAGGGTACTTGTTAGGACTACTAGTTAAGGCAAGGGTACTAGATTAGGCTAAGAGTTCAGGCAAGGGTACTCGTTCAGATTACTGACTTAGGGTACTATTCAAGACTAGTTGTCTAGGCTACTGCTCTATGCCACTAGCCTAGCTGACTAGTCCAGCTTACTAGTCTAGGCTTCTACTCTAGCCTTCTCTTGTCTACTCTAATGTAGTCTACTTGCATCTACCCTAGTCTTCCTATCATAAACTACCCTACCCTAACCTATTCTAATCGATTCCATTTGATTCGATTCAAAGCATTTCGATGCGACCGGACACCATCACGCTTGAGTCGGCTCGATTCCGCAACATCAGCTCGATTCAGCTCGATTTGGCTCGAATCGCTTCAATTCAGCTCGTTTCCACTCGGTTCAGCCTTATTCGGCCCTATTTGGCTCGATTCGACTCTTTTCTACTCTATTTGTCTCTGTTCGACTCCATTTGACTCCACTCTTCTCCATTCTATGCTATTCTACTCTATTCTGTTCTACTCTACCCTACGATACTCTAATCTATTCGATTGGATGCGATTCTTAGCAATTCGGTGTGATTCATCTCGTTTTGTTTCCATTTGACTCGATTCGGCCAGAATTGGCTCTATTCAGCTATATCCTGCACTCTTTGACTCTATTTGACTCAATTCTACTCTGCTCTACTCTTGTCTGCTTTACTCTCTCTACTCTACCCTACTGTACTATATTCTATTCTGTACTATTCTGTTCTAGTCTACCCACCCGCCCCTCCCCTACCCTTCCCTAATCTATTTGATTAGATTCGATGTGACGTATTTCCACGCGATTTGACGCGATTAGGCTTGAATCAGCTCGATTCAGTTCGAATCGGCTCTATTCGGCTCGACTTGGCTCCATTTCACTCCATTCGGCTCGATTAGGCTCGAATTCCATCGATTCTGCTGGATTCTGCTCGATTAGGCCTTATTTGGGCCTATTCGGCCCTATTCTGCTCTATTAGACTCTTTTGTACTCTATTCATATCTATCCGTCTCTATTGGACTCCGTTCAACTCCATTCCTCACTATTTTCCTCTCTTCTATTCTACCCTTCCCTACCCTAATCTCTTCTAATCGATTCGATTTGATTTGACGCGATTCGAAGCAACCGGACGTGATTCGTCTCGTTTTGTCTCCACTCGGCTCAATTCGGCTATGTTCTCTGTCTTTGACTCTATTCTATTCTGTTGTATTCTTTCTGTTCTGTTCTATTCTCTCCTATTCTGTTGTACTCTGTTCTATTCTACCCTACCCGACCCAACGGCACCCCACCCGAACCTTCCCTACTTTAATCTATTGGATGCAATTCGATTCCGTGCAACGCGATTTGATAGGACTTGACTGGATTCGGCAAGATCTGAAGGGATTTGATGAGATTCCATGCGACTCGACGTGATTCAGTAGGATTCTCTGAGGTTTGACGCAATTCGAAGTTATTCGACGTGATTCGATGGGATTCGACACGATATGAAGCAATTTGACCTTGTTTGATTCAAAACGATGTGACTCGACTCGATTCGACCTGATTCGATTCAACGCTGTTCGGTGACAGTCAGTGCGATTCTGCTTGATTCCGCTCGATTAGGTGTGATTCGGCAGTATACAGCTCTTTTCGGCTGTATTCAGCTCCATTCGTCTCTATTCAGCTTATTCGGCTCTATTCGACTGTATTCGACTCTACTCTTTTCCACTCGATTCTACTCGATTCTATTCCTTCTATTCTGTTCTAATCTCTTCTATTCCACTCTACTCTGTTCTATTCTCCCCTCCCCTCCCCTCCCCTTCTCTAATCTATACGTCTCGATTGGATTTGATGCGTTGAACGCGATTCGAGGCGATGAAGCTTGAATCGGCTCGATTCGGCTCGATTTGGCTCTATTCGGCTCAGTTAGGCTCCATTCAGCTTGTTTTGGCTTGAATCGCTTCGAATCTGCTCGATTTGGCCTTCTTCGGCCCTATTCTGCTCTATTCGACTCTTTTCTACTCTATTCGTTTCTACTTGACTCCATTCTACTCCATTCTATTCATTCCACACTATTCTACTCTATTCTGCTCTACCCTACCCAACACCACTCTAATTTACTCTACTTGCTTCTACACGATTCCTCTCATTTTGTCTGCATTTGGCTCTATTCAGCTCTATTCTACTCTTCTCTACTCTATTGTATTGTTTCTACTCTGTTCTGTACGATTCTACTCTATTCTACCCTACCCTATGCTACCCAACTCTAAGGTATTGTAATCCACTTGATTGGATTTGATTCAACCCATTTCGACGCGATTCGCCTCGATTTGGCTCTGTTCAAATCTATTCTTCTCTACTCTATTCCCCTCTACTCTACTCTAGCCTACTCTTTTCTGTATTCGTTCTGTGTTGTTGTGTTCTATTTTGTTGTGTTCTGTTCTGTTTTATTCTATTCTACTCTATTCTACCCTACTCTAGCCTACCCGAACCTCCCCTACTCTAGTCTATTCAATTGAATTCGAGAAATTTTGACGCGACTAGGGGCCGAATCGGTGTGATTCATGTCCATTCGGCTCCATTTGTCTCGAATAGTGTCGATTCAGCTCGATTAGGCTCAATTTGGCTCCATTAGGCTCGATTCACTGGATTCGGCTCGATTTCGCTCAATTCAGCTCGATTTGGCCCTCTTTGGCCCTCTTCGGCTCTCTTCAGCTCTTTTCTACTCTACTCGATTCCATTGCACACCATTCTACTCCATTCTACGCTCTTCTACTATACCCTACTGTAATTGATTCGATGGGATTCGACGCCATTCGACGCGATTTGTCTCGTTTCGTCTCCATTCAGCTTGATTCAACTCTGTTCTACTCTACTCTATTCTACTCTACACTATTCTGCTCTGCTCTACCCTTTTCTACTCTATTCTATTGTATCCTTTCCATTCTCTTCTACTGTGTTCAAGTCTACTCTATTCCATCCTACCCTAATCTAATCTATTCTACTGGATTCGATTCCACGCATCTCGATGCGATTCGGCTCAAATCGGCTCCTTTCCACTCCATTCATCCCCAATCGGCTCAAATCGGTTGGATTCAGCTCTAATCGGCTCCATTCGGCTCCAGTCAGCTCGAATAGGCTCTATTCAGCTCTATTCGGCTCTATTAGGCTCTACTCAACTCTATTATCTCTTTTCGACTCCACTCGACTCCATGCTACACCATTCTACTCCATCCTAAACTATTCTCTACTGTATTGTATTGTACTCTACCCTACTGTAGTCTATTCTATTTGATTGGATTGGAATTGATCAGATTCAATGCAATTCGACGGGATTCAACGCGATACGGCACGATTCCACGGGATTCGGCGTGATTCGTCTTGGTTTCTATCCATTTAGCTCTTTTGGGCTCTATTTGGCTCTATTCGGCAATGTTCGACTCTGCTCTACTCTACTCTTCTATATTCTGCTCGTCTCGACCCTATTCTTTCAGTTCTGTTCTGTTCTACTGCACTCTATTCTACCCTACCCTACCCTAACTTAGCCTACTGTAATCTGTTCTATGCTATTCGACACACTTGAATGGGATTCGACCTGATTCGGGTCATATCGGCTCGATTCATCTCCTTTCTGCTCCATTAAACTCGATTCGGTTCTATTCGGCTCTTTTCCACTCTATTCGGCTCTTTTTGGCAGTATTCGACTCTATTTGACTCTAGTCTACTCGATTCTTTCTGTTCTGTTCTATTCTACTCTATTCTATTCTTCTCTACCCTACCCTAGCCTTACCTTCCCCACACTAATCTATTTGATTCGATTCGACACGTTTCAAACGACTCGACATGATTCATCTCGATTCACCTTGAATTTGGTCAATTCGGCTGTATTCAGCTCTCTTTGGCTCTTTTCGGCTCTCTTCAACTCAATTTGACTCTATTCTACTGGACCCGACTCTACTTAATTCTGTTCTCTTCTTTCTATTGTGTTCTGTTGTGTTGTAGTCTAGCCTCTCCTGCCGTACCCTCCTCTACTCTAATCTATTCGATTCAACGCATTTCGACGCGATTCCATGTGATTAGGCTTGAATCGGCTCGATTTAGCTCTATTTGGCTTGAATTGGGTCAATTCGTCTCGATTCTGCTCAATTCAGCATAATTAGGCTCGAGTGAACCTTATTCAGCCCTGTTCAGCTCTACTCAACCCTTTCTACTTTATTTGTCTCTATTTGGCTCCATTCAACTCCCTTCCACACCATTCTACTCTTTTCTACTCTATTCTATTCTGTTCTATCCTACCCTACTCTAATCTATTCTAATCGATTCGATTCATCACGATTTGTCTCCTTTCCTCTCCATTCGAATCGATTCGGCTTGAATTGGATCTATTCATCTATATTCTGCACTACCCGACTCTGACTATTCCACTCTACTCAACTCTACTCCATTCTACTCTTGGTATTCTCTTCTAATACTATCTCTCTATG